>NW_011888802.1:12715327-12723984 GCF_000151845.1 Pteropus vampyrus | reverse complement strand
TCTGTTTTAAGGCCAGTATATCCCAGAGAGGGGCTGCTCACTCAGGCTTGTGGAATGAAGTGAATGTAAGGCAGGGCCTCAGTTGACTTGCAGCCAATATGCCATAGGCTTTGGTTGCTGTTAGTCACTGAGAGTCCGGAGAATGTTTGTTAGCATAACATAAGCTATCTAAGGCTGACCGATGCATGGAAATTCCAACCTGCATTTTCCAACTTTATGAAGGATTCGCTTTTCCGAGGCAAGATTCTGTGCCTTCTCTTTGGTATCAGAAATCCTCCCGAACCAATGGCTGGACACAGGAAATCGTGAACCCTATCTGAAAGAGATGCAGGCTGGAGTATGGCCCTCTTTAACTCTGGACACCCTGGACTGGACTCTTTTGTTTTTTGAGTTCTATAAGCTTTTATCAGCAACAGAAATAGAAAATTTCTATTGTATAACATGGGTAGAAATTAACAATATGAATTTATTACATGTTGATACAGATCATTTTTTAAATGTAATTTCTTTATTTAAAAAAATATGTTCATAAGTCTCCAAAAAGTGCAAATTTAGGATGTGATAAATTCTTCACAAGTTTTATTCAATGGACTGCCTATCACAACTGAGCCTTTGTATTTATCATTTTAAAAATCAAAATATTTTAATGCCAATTTTTCCTCCACTGCCCTAAATAAGGTAGCATTTTCTAACTAATGGACATTAAAGAAGGATTATGCCTTGAAAAAAAGAACATAGCACATCCATCAGTTTGAGGCTTTAGCATTCTCTAAAAGCAGGACTGGTGCTTTTGTGAGGAGTGGGCTGGGACACTAATCTTAGTGTAAAGATGTGTAAGTGACATCCAGAAGGATCAGAACCTCCATGGACCCTGTTCCAGCTGCACCACTCACCAGTACTAAATGGACTTGCTTGGCATAATTCAAGAAACAGAAGCTCATATTTACTTAATTCTTCTGGAGTTCCATTTAATCACACCCCATTGGAATGTATTCCACAAATTATAACTGGTACATTTTTAAGTAATTGCTAAACAATACAGAGTTTAATTGTTCCATAGTATCATTATCCATTTTACGTAGATGTTCAGTGAATCTCTAATTTCTTCTGGGTCTGATCCTCATACCTATGTGGAACGTTTGACCCCAGTGGTAGGTAGCAGAAGAAACTTCAAAGAGATTATTAGGATCTTCATAGAGTTGTAGAAGAGTTTTGTCAAATCCTGCTTTTTTGCTTCATGCTGCTTTTAGATGAAAACGAGGCCTGAATGATGCAACTACAAGTCAAGGAAGGCCTGGGACTACCAGAAACTAGAAGAGGTAAGGAAGGATCTCCCCTCGAGGATTCAGAGGGAACACAGTCCTGCTGATACCTCAATTTCAGATTTCTAGCCTCCAGGACTGTGAGAAAACAAATAAACAAATTTCTATTGCTTTAAGCCATCTCAGTTTTGGTACTTTTTATGGCAGGCACTAGGAAACTAATGTAACCTTCATTTATTGGCAGACACTGGTCTCTGCTTTCTGTGGTTCTCCTAAACCTTTGATCAGTAGGAAGAACATACAGAAGAACACATGGAGAGAGAGCAAGAATGGGAAGGCTCAAGGATGAAAATCCTCCAGGTGATGGATGGATCTATGCCAATGTAAACATCTGCATGCAGTACAAGGAGCATGGTGATGTCTCTGGAAGGGCTTGGAGACCCTGAGGGCATAATCGCTTCCAGCAAACCACATGATTGTGTATCTTGGTGCCTGCATGTGTCCCTCTCTCGACCACGCCACCACAAGACTCCCTATGCCCACCATATGTAGGGCTGGGACCCTTGTACATGAGACCTAATCATACTTAGAATGAAAGCTTAAATTGACGGGCACACAAATCAGATAACACTAGTTATACTGAAGTTATAAAAAGTGAACTGCAGACACTATGACTGGGGAGTTGTGAATGTGTGTATGTGTGTGTGCGTGAGTGTGTTTGAAAGCTTGAGAAGAGACGAAAAGGCCTTAGGTAGTTATTTTAAGGAGTGGTAGAGTAGACTTATTAGTGAAGCACAGTGCACTGGCTCCTTAAAGTCCATTTAAAGTTTGTGATAACATCTCAGAATAAGATCAGTCTGCCTAGGCGGGTGAATGCTTCAGTAATGCCCAGCTGCAGGCATGCAGAAGGTGAGGCTGCCACTATCAAGGACAGAGTTTTTCCATTTATACAGCTGAGGGAAAAAAAGAAAGCTTTGGTGTTTGCCAGGGAGTGATTATAATTCTGGGCCATGGAATATTGGATGGACACTGGAGACCTAACATGATGGGATCCAGGGATAGGGGTTTCAATGAGGCCAAAAAGTTTTTGCCATGGGCATCCTGGAGCTAATGAGCGAGGATAGAAGATGGGCTTGGAGGAAGAGATTCTGAATTCGAGATTTTAGAAGTGGCACATTTTCTGGTAATGACAAGATCCAGGGTTTGGCATTGGGACTGGGTGGCTGAGATAGATGGAATGGAGGAAAAAGTTCATGTAGATGAGACAGTGAAGGAAAGGAGAGGGCAGCATGTAAATACAGACAGAAATTGGAGTGGAAAGACTGAGTCAGGAGCTTCCTCTTAAGTGACTTGATAGCAGAAATGGAAGAGAGAGAGCAATGTGGTCTGATGGTCTGAGCATCAGGACAGTTGAGATCATTTGGCAAGGAGAAAAGGAGAAAGGTCTGGAAGGCCGGGAGAAGGCACAGAACCCACCTTGGGATCTGAGATGAATGGTGCGTGTGAAAATAAAAATCTCTGCAGGGAATTATGAGAGAAGCACCTGCTGGGGAGCGGAGGTGGGGGTCTCTGTGGGAGAAAAGGTGCGATTGTGTGGATGTTCACTGGGTACAGACCAGACGTTCCAGGGAATTCAATGGATGGGTTCAGAGTGATGAGGATGAGGAATTGGTTCGCATCAGAGGATGGACTGGGCAGTTTAGTAACGACATTTTCATGTCTTTTTGGGCCAGAGAGACTCCAGGATGTGTGAGTCCTGACATTTCCTGCTCAGGTGGTCAAAAGATTTTTTGAGAGTCACAGTGGCATCAAGGAGTGGAGATTCCACTCTTGAGGCTGCGTGGAGGCTTGGCAGGTGATGAGGAAATCTTCGCCCTCAGAATTTTCTTGGGGAGATGGTGGCCAGCGTCTCATTCTGTCACCCTCAGTTTTATTGCCTTGTGGTTCCCGCTCCGCCCCATTTCTGCTGTTGCACCAATGTTTTCAAACCTTCTCTACCCTCCTACTCTTCCTTGTTCCTCTCTCAAATGTGCCTTTTTTTTAATCTTCAATTTTCTTGTTTCCTCCTTAAAAATAATACATTTTGTTGTTGTTGTTAACAGATTCACCTGTTGTTAGCATAATTGTGAAAGTGGAGGAAAGGAAAAGGCTCAGAAAGTCAGGTGGATGATAAAAAAAATTCTGTGCTACATGCTACATGTAGCTCATGGTACAACATGGATAGACCTTAAGGACATTATGCTCAGTGAAATAAGCCAGACACAAAAGGACAAATTCTGTATGAATACATTCACATGACATACCTAGAGCAGGCAATTTCATAGAGATGGAAAGAATGATGATTGCTAGAAACTGAAAAGAATGGGTAGTGGAGTTATGGTTTATTGGGTACAGAGTTTCAGTTTTGCAAGATGAAAAGCATTCTGGAGCTTGGTTGCACAATAATGCGTGTGCACTTAACACTATTGAACTTAGGAATGGTTAAGATGGTAAATTTTACGTTATGTATATTTTACCACAATTAAAAAGAAAAAAAGAAATCTGTGGTGGTACTCCAGAAAGCATGGATCAAATGATTTATAGCTGGCAGAGAAAATACCAAATACCTGGAAGAAAATGAGTTATAGGCCCCCATTCTGTCTACTCAAATCACATTTGCATCCCAGTAGTTCCTGGTCCTGAGTTTATCTAGTTCAACACTGGGAGACCTTTCATGCATAAGAAGACTAGCATTAAGGACAATGTATACCAAAGAAACTATTAAGAGCACTGTGCTTTTTTTTTTTTTTTTTTTTTTTGTGGTCTTTTGCAAAGATGTCTTTTTTTTCTTTCTCTTTCAGGTCAGGAAAGCTTGCCAAACCACAAAACAAAGCACAGGTAATTAAGAACTGGTGTTGTTAACAAGCTACTTCTGTTTTCATTCATAATAAGAGAGCTTCCAACTTCCCTGTGGAAAAGAGGGCTTGATTTCAACGATAAACCCAGAACATAAAAAGGAATTGAAGCCCTCTTTGGCCTTTGTCCAAATTGGCTCCGGGAGAATTTGTAAAGGTAGAGGGACATCTCTTGGAGAACTCAGATTAGACAAATAGCTGCACAGAGGAGCTCTCACAGGAAGCAGAAAAAATGAATTAAGAACTTACCCAAGTGGTCACAAGGGAATCTGCCAAAGACATTGCTGGTAGGAGCAGCAAAATGCCTCCCAGGCCTAGAATGGAGAAAAGAGACCCTCTTTACAGACCTCGCCAAGGGCTATGCCTGACTTCTGGGGAGGTACATTTATGACCACGCTTTTCCATTAGAGATATAATGAATTCTTCACTCTCCTTCCCCAGAAGAGCATGGCTGAGGCCAAGAGAAGGCTTGCTATGGCTATACAACAAGCCTCCTGATTTCTGAGTGAGCTCATGACTGAGAGATAAGATGATGGAGGGTCTGAATGAATGTCCTCTGACCCTGCAGTCAGAATTCCTACTGCTCTGACCTCCATCATCTTCAACCCATCTACTCTGGTCAACCCTCGTATCTGCCCTTAAATCCATTTAGGTCTCCCCAGAGTTCTATCTCAGAGCTGAAACTTTTCTTAAGCTAACTTACATGTTACTTAAAAGGATATCCCTTGATATTTGAGTGGCTTTACTCACAAGGGCAAGGGGTGGGGTGAGGATGGAAATGGCATGAGGGCCTGATATACAGATTAATTCTCTCAGCTTTTAAACTGGGGTATGGGGCATGTAACATTTGGCAAAGACAAACATCATGAGAACCAGATCCCCTACAACTGTGACAGGTAGGAAAATTTGCCCTTGGAGGACTATAACCTCCATTTGGTAGTCCCGCCCACCATTCCAGGCCTGTGGTGTGTTCACACCTCTCTTCAAAGTTATTTTTAATTTCCGACTTCAGATGTTGATGCAAACCTATCTGATTAGGCTATTGAAAAATAATGACCAAGAAAAAAGGAGTGGTATCTAGATAAGACAGAAGTTTCTTATCCAATGTTTCAAAGGGGAGAAATGAATTATTCCAGAAGCTACCATCATGTGAAATTCCAAAGTGCATTATTAAACTGATGGCTTGTGAAAAAAAAGAAGCAATGATCATTGGGACAACTTCTCAGGTTCAATAAATAAAAAAAATAGAATGCCAAATTAAAAGCATTTGCTTGTAAAAGTTGATGGATTGGAAGAAAATTCTAGAGAGATCCTGTATTAAGATTTTATCAGGCATCTGACAAACTTTATCAAGACATTTTTGAGAGTAAAGTACTGAATATACATATAAAATGGCCTTTACTCAAGTCAGCTCTCGGTCAACTGGGTATAAGATAATGTTAGGGTGATTATTAAATGAGATAATGGTACTGTGGTTATCTTTTTAAAGAGTTTTATTTCTTAAAGATGCATTCTGGAGTATCTATGGGAAAAATTATATGTATCTGGGAGTTGTGTTAAATACTGGAAGCACCCCAGTAAAGTGGAGAGTTTAATGAAACAAGGCGAACAAAATATTAGTTATTGCTGAAGCTTGTTTCATGATGGTTCATTGTACTATTCTACTTTTAGGTATGTTTGAAAATTTCTATAATAAAAATTTAAACACATTCTTCTCACAATAGGATATTAACAAATATTTCTTGAATAGAAAAAATTGAGTTAAATCAATTCTCTAAGCTTTAAAATTATAACATAATTGTGTCCCCACCCACATTTCTAAAATGTTGCACAATTTTATTAATCTTTGTTGCTTCTTGGATCTCATACCTAATTTTGGATCTTTTTTTTTCTTATCAAAGTATATTTGGAAATATATTCAGGGAATACTAAGCCCTCTCTGAATTAAAGAATTTTAAAGCTCTTTTGCTCTGCAGGAGGAAGATAAAGCTATGACATTCAATAGAAGTTGTGATAATAAGCAACCTTATCTAGTTCCAGATTTTGAAGAGACATTTTCTAATTTCTAACCACTAAAATATGATGATATTTGATATAGGTTTCCTATAGGATTCCTTTAATAGGTTAAGAGATTTCCCTTCTAATCACAGTTTACATTTTTTGGGTGAAATGGGGAGACTTAATTGTGCATTGGTATTGGATGTTAAGAAATGATGTTATAATCTAGTGACATTTGGATTATTGAAAAAAACTTATTATGTATTATTAAAATATATTGTTGGTTCTCATTTGCATTAAATTGTTTTATAGTATTCTATTATAACTTTTTACACATCCTTTTTCAATCTTATATTAAAATTTATTTTTTGCCTTTACTCTGGTTTTTGTTTTTCTGTTATTAATCTTGCAGAACTTATCTATGCTATTATCCTTTATCCTTTTCAAAAAACTAGTTTTGGTTTCCTACTCTATGTCTTTGGGGTTATTTCTTTGCAATTTGTTTTAAACTTTACAGCATCATGGTCAAAAAGAATTTTTTAAAAAATGATATCAATTATTTTCTTTTGTGGCCTAATAAATTCATTAAAGTATTTCATAGGCACTTAATTCTCTATTTGCTGGGCACAGGGTTCTCTATATCAAGCTTGCTAATTTTATATCCATAGTAATTTTACCTTCGATCAAGAATTTCTAAGGGAAATATGTTAAAATCTCTAAAATTGTGGACTTGTCAAATGATCTTTTGATTCTATATACTTTTGATTTACATATTGATCCCAAATCATTAGATGTGTACAAATTCAGAATTGTTTTAACTTTCTGTGATTTTAAAAATATCCTGCAATAACGATCCTATTTATTCTTAATAATGCTTTTTTTTGGCCACAGGATCTATTTTATCTACTATTAATGTATTAGTCAGAGCAGACTGCCATAACAAAATACCATTCATTGGATAGATTAAATCATAGAAATTTATTTTCTCACAGTTCTGGAGGCTGGAAGTTCTAGATCAAGATGCCAGCATGGTTGGTTTCTGGTGAATATTTTTTCTGGCTTGCAGAGGGCTGTTTTCTCATTATATGCTTACGAGACGTTTCTTCAGTACGTTTTCTCAGAAAGAGAGGTAGCTCTGGTCTCTCTCTGTTCTTATAAGGACACTAATCCTATAAGATTAACGCCCTACAGTTATGACCTAATTTAACTTTAATTAACTCCCTAAAGGCCTTGCCTCCAAATACGGTCCTATTGGTGTTAGGGCTTCAACATATGAATTTGAGGGGACAAAACATTTAGTCCATAACATTTAATACGGTCATTCTAACTTTTTGGGGGGAATGTTTTCTCAGTATATCATTTTCCTTCACTTTAAAACTTTAAATGGATTTCTTATAAATAGCATATATTTAGATGGTGTTTCTTGTTCAATCTGAAAATCTCTTCTATGACTGATGAATGTAATAACATAATACATATATTACATACATGATAAGTAGAAAACACTACACATATTTTATTATCATTTTTTAATCTTATTTGAGATGGAGGTTCTTACTTTTCAATTCTGGACAATTCTCAGTCAATTTCTCTTTAAAGATAACTATTTACTTACTTACTACTTACTATTCTCCCTACTTCTCTAATTTCATGTTCCTCATCCTCTAGAACAGCATTCCAATCTAACAGGGTGTTTTCAACCAGGAAACATAGTCTGGTTTTCTCAGATGTGAAGAAGAGAGTGATTCTACTTGTAATGGTAACTTAGGGACCTTGGTGTTTTACAAGTTTTTATTTGTCCAAATCCACACAAATGTCCCCATTCCAATTCTCAGAGTCCCAGTTCCTCTCAATTAATGTCCTATGATTCACGTCAGGAAACTGGAGAGGCTGTTAAATCCGGTTCTCTTGTAATCCTGCAGCCCAAATTATCCAAATGTGGGTCTATATCAGTCCCGTGGCTACAAGAGATCAATGATTCTTTTAGGGCTGTCCTAGAAGTTCTCAGATTCTCTGACTGCCTTAAGCTGAATTTTTAAAGTCCTGCGTTTGTATTTTCTTTCTTTAAGTCTCTTTAGTGCAGTCAGAAGTAGCCATCCAAACTCATACGCCTTACATCATTATTCTCAACAGAAATATTAAATGCAGTAGCTACTCAGTGTCCCAAAGTCTTGTCTTCAAAAAGTACTTTATCCTTGGCAATCCCAGGCCATAATTTAAATACCTATTTTGCTACTGCATGCCATAGACTACCTGTGTCTTATTATTTCATTGGCCATGAGGTTATCACTGTATTACAGCCCAATCAGTTTGTTGACCAATCTCAGATTTCCATTTTGAATGTCTGTTTTCTTTTTTTGTGTTTGTGTGATACCATTCCTAGTACCAAATACTGTTAATAGCCACTATCTAGTTAAGGAAAACATGACAGTATGTATTTCTAAAACCATTCTTCTGCACTGCGAAAGACTGAGACCCAGATTTTTATAACACTATATTTTTT
>NW_011888802.1:12685498-12715277 GCF_000151845.1 Pteropus vampyrus | reverse complement strand
CTCAGATGTGAAGAAGAGAGTGATTCTACTTGTAATGGTAACTTAGGGACCTTGGTGTTTTACAAGTTTTTATTTGTCCAAATCCACACAAATGTCCCCATTCCAATTCTCAGAGTCCCAGTTCCTCTCAATTAATGTCCTATGATTCACGTCAGGAAACTGGAGAGGCTGTTAAATCCGGTTCTCTTGTAATCCTGCAGCCCAAATTATCCAAATGTGGGTCTATATCAGTCCCGTGGCTACAAGAGATCAATGATTCTTTTAGGGCTGTCCTAGAAGTTCTCAGATTCTCTGACTGCCTTAAGCTGAATTTTTAAAGTCCTGCGTTTGTATTTTCTTTCTTTAAGTCTCTTTAGTGCAGTCAGAAGTAGCCATCCAACCTCATACGCCTTACATCATTATTCTCAACAGAAATATTAAATGCAGTAGCTACTCAGTGTCCCAAAGTCTTGTCTTCAAAAAGTACTTTATCCTTGGCAATCCCAGGCCATAATTTAAATACCTATTTTGCTACTGCATGCCATAGACTACCTGTGTCTTATTATTTCATTGGCCATGAGGTTATCACTGTATTACAGCCCAATCAGTTTGTTGACCAATCTCAGATTTCCATTTTGAATGTCTGTTTTCTTTTTTTGTGTTTGTGTGATACCATTCCTAGTACCAAATACTGTTAATAGCCACTATCTAGTTAAGGAAAACATGACAGTATGTATTTCTAAAACCATTCTTCTGCACTGCGAAAGACTGAGACCCAGATTTTTATAACACTATATTTTTTTTGTGTGAATGGGGAATGTGTGTACTCAAGTGTTTTATTAGGAAAATGAAGGTAGGGTGACCGTATTTATACTTGGACTTGATGAAGCAGGTCATACTGATGGGTTTACATGATCTTCTTCTAAGCTAGAGGCCATGGTGGTGATGGCCCTTTCATATAAAGTACTCCTGTTCTTTCTGTCTCTTCCAGGCTTTAGTACTTGACATATGTTTATCTTTCTGTAAACTTCACCTGTTACCTCAATGGGATTTAAAACTCTGAAAATAACAAACCAGAATTATTTCTCTCCCTAGACCTGTAGTCTTAAAGCATAGTGATGCCCAAGGGGACAAAAAAGAGGTGAAGTCATTCACCCCATTGCTCACCCTTTTCATCTCAGAGAACTGAAAATATAGATTTAAAATAAATTAAGCAACAGAACTCATAAAGTGGTAGATGGCTAGCAGAGAGCAAGTTGAAAATGTATTATTAAAGTCAAACTAGAAAGGGTTTTTTGTTTGGGAAAGAAAAGTCTCAATTTTTATCTATTTTTTGTATCTACTTGGTTTCCAATTAATATCTCAGTTGGTCCTCATGTACCCAATTTCTATTTACTAAGCCAATACGCAGGACATTCTCATAACTTAAGTCTTGTAATAACAGAAGCAATAAAAAAAATGTTAAGTATTAGCCTTAGAGATGAGTAGGCAGAGGATCAGTGTCAATTAGTTTAAAAAGTACAGAATAATAATTTAATTATTTGGGGGAAGAGTACAGATCTTAAATTCAAGTCTCAGCACATTTTATTCTCAAAGCAATGCAACTAAACAGATAGTGTTTGTAGCTGGAGATGGGAGAAAATGAAACCAGAAACAGTAAGTGACTTGCCCAGGGTTTAGCCAGTAAGCCTAAAAAAGTTGCACAAGTGAGGTCAGTCTCTCACTCCAAATCTAGCATGCACCCAACCAGAGCATCTCTGAAGCAACAAGCAACTCCTTATTTTCTTGCCCTCCTCTACACACATACAGTACTTGAGGCTTCAGAACACACAGTTGCCAACGTTTCTTCTGGCCGTGTGGGACTCCATGTGATGTTATCTGGATTAATTGGAACATTTAGATAGACAAATTTAGTCACATGTGCTTTCTAGGAATGGTGGTGGGAGTGGGGAAGTTCTACTTCTGAAACTCTAGGAGAAAGAGAGTGAGCCCACAAGAACAATCTTATATTTAATAAGAAATATCTCTAAATGATAAAGAAAGATACTTAGTTGGAGAAACTGCTACCGTTTACCTTTTGGTGTCCCTTATTTCTCTCCAGATCCCTGGCAATACTAAAAATTACTTTAACATTAGAGAAATGAGTGTTGGTGGAGACCGTCCTAAGAAAGAAACTCAAAAGTGTTCTGGGGAAGATCTATCTAATTTTTGTCTATTATTACCTTTAAATAAAATTTAATTTTCAAAAATATAACTTTGACAGGTTTCTGCTTCCAGTCAAGATGGAACAACAGGGACTGGATTTACCCTCTCACTTGAGAGAAGAACAACAAATCAGAAAAATAACGTGTGAAACTTTAAGACACTAGATATCAGGCTATGAAGAGCAATGACCCCTGAGAGGCAGAAAACCAACAAGGTGAGCCCAACAACTGATCCAGCTTACTGCCTTGAAACAGTTTCTAGGCCACAGTGAGGGAGTGGGCACCCAGGCAGAGCCCACTGGACTCGAGTTAAGGAGATGGAGCCGAAGTTCCAGGGAGACCAAGGTGACTAGAGAGCTGTACAGAGAGACAATCCTTCAAGAATTCATCAGAATACTGATCTGCACATGCATGTGAGGAAACCTGGGGCCTTGAGAAAGAACGATCTGAAAGGACAAGTGGGAACAGCTCTGGCACTTACATGGGGCCAGGAATTATATCTGTCATCACTGGTCAGATTAAAAAACTCATAACTCATGGGCACTGGGTGGAATATGCAGGGAATAATTAGCTTTAGCCTAAGTCCTTTTTTAGGACTTCTTAATAAATTATTAAAGTAAGACCCTAAAGAATCAAATCTCCAAGCAACACATCACAGAATAAAACTTAAGAATATTTATAGGATTACAAAATTATTCAGCCAGCAACAAGGCAAATTTTACAATGGCTGGCATCCAATGAGAGATTATAGAAAAATACATTCAAAGATGAAAAAAAGTACAACCTAAAATAATGAATTACTTGAAACAAAACTAAAACTAACACATTAGAATTAGACAAAGACATTAAAGCAGTTATTATAATTATTTTTCCCTATGTTCAAGAGGTTAGACATAAAAGATAAAAAAAAGACTCAAAATTGAACTCCAATGATTAAACTGCAATTTCTGAGGTGAAAAATAATTAGAGTAGGCAAATTAAACATTGTAAAAGAAAAGATTCGTGAATTTGAAGACAACAATACAAACCGTTTAAAATAAAGCACATAATAAAAGGAAATTAAAATTTAAAAAAGAAAATAGCATAAATAAGCTGTGGAACAACTTCAAACAACATAATATATGTGTACTTGTAGTCCCTACGTGGGGAAACAGGAAAAATATCTAAAGAAAACATTTTCTAGATTTGATGAAATCTTGAAATCCATGGATCAGTAATGGATGTGCAATTAATCTCAACCACATGAAATAAGAAGAAAATTATATCAAAGTGCATCATAATCAACTTGCTCAAAACCAGTGACAAAGAGGAAACATTAAATGCATCCTGAGGTAAAAAAAAAAAAGAAAGAAAGAAAGAAAAGAAAAAAAATGTTACAAAGACCAAGGTGTCAACAAATTTTGTCATAAACAAATACAAGCAAGAAAACTTTGGTGCAGAACCATTGAAGTACCAAAGGAAAAAAACCTTGTGAAAGTAGAATTCTATAACTAGCAAAAATATTTTTATTTGTCAATTATACTTCAATAAAGCTGGGGGGAAGGAAAGGAAACCAGAGATTTTCAGATCAAATTTTTAAAAAGCAACTATCTATTCTCTATAAGAAACAAAAATGTACTTTACATATGAAGACACAAGTTAAAGTAAAAGGATAAAAAAAGATATACCATGCTAATACTAGTTAAATGAAAGCTGGAGGAGCTATATTATATTAGAGCAAAGAATATTACCAGATATAAGGACAAGAGGGCCAACGAATCAAAAGGATCTAATAATTTTTAACATTTATGCCCTGAAAGAGTTCCAAGATACATGAAGCAAAACCTGATAGAACTTTGAAGAAAAAGAGATAAATTCACAATTATTATCAGAGATTGCAAACCCCTCTCCCAGTAACTGATGGAATAAATAGACAGAAGATCAAGGATATAGTAGATTTGAATATGATTAACCAATTTGACCTAACTGACAAATTTATAGAACCCCACAGAACATTATCAAGACAGACCGTATTCTAGACTATAATACAAGCCTCAATAAATTAGAAAGGATTCAAGTTATATTAAAAATATTTTCTGAACACAATGCAGTTAAATTAGAAATCAATAATAAAAAGATATCTGAATTCCAATCCCCAAATATTTGGAAACTAAATAATATACTTTTAAATAACCCACGGGCCAAAGAAGAAATCAAAAGAGAAATTAGAAAGTATGTTCAGCGGAATGAAAATGAAAACAGAATATAATGAAATTTCTGGAATGCCAGTAAAGCAGTACTTAGGAAGAAGTTTATAGCACTAAATGCCTGTATTAGGAAAGAAAAAAAACAAGGTCTTAAATAATTGGCTTCAATTTTCCCCTAAGAAACTAGAAAAGATAGAGTGATCAATTTTCCCTTAAGAAACTAGAAAAGGTAGAGTGATCAAACAGAGTAAGCAAGAAAGGAAATAATAAAGGTCAAAGTGTAAGTTGATGAGACAGCAAACAGGAAAACAATAGTGAAACGGAAACCAAAGCTGGCTCTATGAGAAGATGGATATAATTGTTAAACCTTTAGCCAAACCTCTTGCATATCCTTTCTAGTATAAGTTGTTCTGAGGTCCAATGAGACAGTTCTGTGAAAAACTAATCAGGTTATGACTATAAGATCATTTCTACATGTCTGTTTGCCTCGGGTGCTGTGTTGAACTCTATAAATTACTGCCTAACTCCAAATTGTAGAAACTTGATAAAGGCAAATGCTTTTATTAGCCATTCTGTTAGAATTCATAGCTGGTTCAACAAAGAGGAAAATGGGGTAGTTCGAGTACAGCGTATGCCCGTCTTGTCTGCATGATGCCAAATCACCTTTTGTGGAGATTTCAGGGAAGAAGTCTGTTGTTTCTCATGCCAGAAAACTACAAATTGAAAAGCTAAAGCAAATATCCCATAATCCAAACTAGGATAATTATTAAAAATATGTATTAAGCTCATATTACGTGAAACAGTGTGATATAAGAGCACAGATTCTGAAGGCAAATTTCTGTGTTCAAATCCCAGCTCTGCCCTTTACTTGAGAAATTTCCTTAACACTCAGGCTTTGGTTTCATCATCTGAAAAGTCAAGATAATACTGGGTCACAGTGCAAAATATATTTTTTACTAGGAGTTTCAGTCAAATAAGTTGGAAAGTAGAGCCTAGGACTCCACTTAGATCTGAACGCTGGTTTTGCTACTTTCATGTTATAAAGTTTTGGGAGATTTGCTTAAGTTCTCTGTGCCGCAGTATTCTCCTCCATATCATGGGAACAATCATAGCAATTACCACAAAAGGTTGACGGCTATATTTATAACATGAGCTAATTTTTCTTAAGCACTTAGATCATTACCTGAGATAAAGTAAGTTAGCTGCAAGTACAGTCATGTGCCACATAGTGATATTTTGGTCAATGACAGGCTGCATATATAAAGGTGGTCCCATTAGATTATTTATAATGGAGCAGAAAAATTCCTATTACCTAGTTACGTAGTAGCCATGATAATGTCTAAACACAAAGCATTATGTTTTATGCTGTTCTCAGTCTATCCATAGTAATGCTCTTCTTGGCTAGAAATGACTTGGGGACACTGACCTGGGCCCCAGTGAGCTTCCTACAGACATCTCCCTTTTCTAAACCACTGGTACAACTGGCCCATCCCTTGTGGTTCTTATTACAATCGCAAGATGCCCCTCAGCAATAACCATTAGGAAACTTTGAAGGAAAAAAACTTTATAATTTATAGGCCCTAAAATGTACAAGGCACACCAGGGGGCATACACCGAGTTCTCAGGGAGGGAAGGAGGGAGAACAGGAAAGGAAGAGAGGGAAAGAGGACTGGTCTGTGCCTGGGCTTCTGTTTTTATTAGGTTCAAGCTGAGGGCCCAGGGTTTCCTAGTGTCACTCTTCATTGGTGAATTTAAAATATAAGAGTGGGAATTTAAAATGTGGGAAGAGTAAAAACAAGTGACCTAAACAGTCAGTTAATCAATTAAGATCTCTGAAACACCAGACAGAAAAGGTTGAAAATCACATGATATCACCTATATGTGGGATATAAACCTAAAAGTAACAAATGAACAGGACAAACAGAGACTCACGGATGTAGACAATGGACTAGTGGTTACCAGAGGGGAGGAGAGAGAAGAGAGAGGAAAAAAAATTTTTAAAATAAAACGTTAAAAAAACAAAACAAAACAAATATCAAACTTGCTTTACATTGTTGAAAATAAATAAATAAATAAATCGATTAATTAATTAATTAATGTAAAAAATAAAATGAAAAGATCTCCGAAACAAAGAGGCCTCAGTAGGGGCAGGTGGCCTGGCTCTTCATGGTGCTGGCTAGCTGATCCCTTTATTGGAGATGGCCATCACTGAAGCAGGCACCTCTTTGAAGTGGATGCCTCCACAGTCTAAGCTTAAGTTAGTCAATTGCATTTTAAAAAGGAAAGCCAACTGTGGGGGCATGAGGCTTACACTACAGTTACTCAGGTGTTTGTTGTGATGCTGGTGTAATTGTATGTGCTATATTTGTAGCTGCAAATATAGCACATACAATTACAGTAGTAGGCTATACCACTTAGGTTTGTGTGATTGTACTCTACAATGTTCACAAACAATGGAATCACCTAACAACTCATTTCTCAGAATATCTCTGTCGTTAATCAGTGCATGACTGTATAGAGATTTTTGTTTTTGTTGGCTGGTCTTGGTGGGTACTACCTTGAGGAAAGGCCTGAGGATAATAGTCACCATCTCACTGAAGTACTGATTGCAGAACAAATAAAAGCAGACCAAGCGAAAACAAAAGCTTTTCAGGCAACACATTCAGAGTCTATTTTACCCAAAACAATGCAGGTTTTCTCATCTTTACAGGTTGCCCAAATATAATAACAGCCTGGTCATGAGGACTAAATCTTGTATTACTTTTTATCTCTAACACCTAACATGGTGGTTGGTATGTAGACTGTTAGTTAAATTAAACTGTAAGAGCTTAAAATACAGTGGTGGCCAGGGAGTGGGAAAAGAGTTAGATATAAAGATTTGCTAAAGGGAAATAAACAGACTACTTGCTTGACTAAAGGGAGAAGGGAAAAGCATGTGTCAAAGATGACTGCTATAGAATCTCAGTTATTAGGAGACCAGCTCAGCACTCAAAAGAAAAAAAGAAAGAGAAAGAGAGATTTATCAAGAATGGCCTCCAGTTTGGTGGTACGAAAACCAATTCAGGAGTTTGAAATGCCCACAACAGTGGAAGGAATGTCCGTCCAATATTCCCCTCATAGTGTGAATTATAAAATCCAAAAGAAAGACAGCTGCACCCTCTAGCAAATTAACTGTGTGACCTTGTGCCCCGCTGTTGAGACTCTGATAGGTACCCTGAATTTAGGTATAATCAAATGCCCAAATGCCATTATCTGCTTTGGAAGCATCTTCCCTTATACACTTCTCAGAGCTGATCCTCCAGTACCAGAAGCTAGAGTCACTGCTGTCACAGAGCTGCGGATGCCAAACTAAGAGAGGGAAAGGGCACAGGGTCACGAGCAAGGAAAGCGGCTACCAAAGTAACACTCTTGAACATATTTGTGTCTTTCTATATTCCCAGGTTTATTGAGTGAAACCTTTTCAGATAAACCAATCAAGTATCCACGCAGGTTAACACACAACACACAGAGAGGGGTAGTACACAGTTTCATGCGACAGAGTGAACAAATGAAAGTCCTTAGCATCTCCAAAGTGAGCTCTGTTGACTGAGAGCATGGATAGTTTTGTGTCGGTCCCAAGCTAACGGCTACAATGGGCAGAGGTCAGAGTCTTCAGCTTTCAGTATACCCATCTGTGATGCTCTCAGGTCAGGCTTGGCATCATCTGTCTGAGGTGTTTGGGTTATATGGTCCTTACAAGGTGGAATCCTTGTGCTTACTGGCCTCTGCAATCGGGGGTTTATCAATGGCAGTCATGGCTGACTTTTCATGGGTTTGGGGCATTCTGGTCACACCTTAAGGGTGTTCTCATTATATGCCAGTTGACATCACTGTCATGGCTCCCATGGAATCCATTTTATAAAGTCCAAAAAGTCCTTGATTCTTTATGCTCTATACATCCAGGCTCACTTAGCTGTTTTTCTCCTCACATTGGCTTTGGGATTGAGGGGGACATGGTAATAGGTCCTGATCTAGCCTCCATTTGTAAAATCAATAGAACTCTACCTTTTCAAGTTTCAGTGGGTATTACTGGGCAACATAACATGAGCTTATGAGTGGCCTTGACTCTCAAGAGGTCAGCCGCTGTCACTCCCCTTCTGTCAGCACATTAGCACTCTGCCAGAGGTCACTCAGGAGGTGGTTGCCTGGAGCTTTCAGGCAGCACAGCACTTTATTTTACAGGTCCATGTAGCTTCCTAGGAAGCAGATAAAGGTACTAATGGTTGAGCTGGTATACCATCTGGATTGCACCAACTTACTATGCTGCATTCCACATCTCCCTCTTCATCTAAACAAAGCTTGTACACCTTTGTACATTCTCTCAGAAAAACAAACTTTCCCACTCAGCACTCTGCACAGGAAACTAAAGGATAGCCTTTGACTCTCAATGCTTTAGCTCTGGGGCCAGTGATCAGTGTCTCCTGCTCTGTTTTCTACCCTTCAGGCCTCTCCCATCATGCACATCACCTCCAGCACCTCCACCTGAACATTCCAGGACATAACTCAATTCTCAGGTGGGACTCCCATGTGGTTACTCTCTTTGGGACCCTTATTGCAACCAATAATTCCATAAACCCTTCCACTACTGCCAATAAAAACATGGGTCCCTTTCCTCCCTTCTATATCCTCCCTCAAATTGCCTTCTTGTAAAGTCTTGGCACTTCTGGGGTTGTCCTTGATTTCACCAGGGAGGGGTAGTAGAAAGGCAACATGACTTGGAGGACATCCAAGACTTTGAACCTCCGTAAGGGGGATTGTACTGGAGCTTTTCCAAACAAGAGGAATCAGGTTTCACTCTGTGGCCCTTGTAAGCAGTTTCTTAGTCCCCAGTCCAAGGTTAATCCCATTCTTGAGGACCTCTCTTTGTCCCCTTTAGTGACACAGAACCATCAGGTTCTATTTTCAAGTATTGAAGAATTCACAATTCATGGAACCTGCAGGATAGTTTTTCCTATATCTTAGTAATGTTGTTTCTACTTGACAGCCTCATTTACAGATTTGGTATCAGGCCATGATTTCTCTTCTCTGAATGGTATTGGCTTTCTGCTGAGTTTTATAGAAAACATTGATTCAAATTTATAAATGCACTATAAATCAATAAACCCCAATCAGTTACAAAAAAGAAAGTTCTCTTTCATCAAAATGTTTTTGCTAAGTCATTTTCATCTTTAAATCTTCAATGGGAGACAGAAAGTAGATCTTACTGGAGTAGCCTCTTTTCTGGAATTTCTGACTTAGTTTGGTCCCAATTTCCAAATGGGGTGAGCAAATATTGTCTTGCAGCTCAAAGAGTGAGCACTTGGCACAGACTAAACTAACTATTCAGATCCCAATGTATAGCCACAGGTCACAGTGCCATTCAATCTCTGTCCCTCCTCAGTAAACTTTTGATGCCTACAAATTAAAGTCAGTCCCTCTTTGTTTTTCTCAATTCAATTTGAAATGCAGGTTAATGAATGTGTAATAATATGCTGACTGCTAATGTAAGATATATAACAACTCAGGAACTGGCTTTAATGTTTCCTATAACTCTGAAAAATGTCAAAATGATTTGACCAGAAAAGTGAAACAGGGGCACAGGATCCAGGTGGGCTTCCTGAAACCTGGGTTGGGCTCCTAGGTGGATAGGACTTAATTTCTGCAGCAGCTCTTGGAGCCAAGGATGGTCCAGGAGGCAACATCTGGAAGGAAACTGAAATAGATGAAGGGGAAGACAGTGCAATTGAAGGCATCAGTCGAAGGGGCCAGAAGAAAAGAAGTGCAGATTCAGGGTGAGGTCAGAAATGGTCAGTATAAGGCCCAAATAACAGAGTTCAGAATGAAGACTGGGGTCAGAGCCAGCGAAGGTCCCCTGAGCCACTAGACTGCAGCCTTAGTGATTGTCGATGTTTTGCCTTTTACTCTTTCCATGGTACTGAGAACAGACCAAGGCAGTTCAGATGTGCACGGCTATTAGATTATTTTTGGTAGATTCTATAGCTACCAAAAGTTAAGAAGTAGAGGAAGGCTAACTACACTCATAACCTTGCTGTTGAACTTTAATGTCAGCTGATATCATAGGGAATTCTGCCACAAATAGTGTTACTTATTAAGCAAATATTTATAAGCAAGCAAGCGTAAAAATAGTTCACTTAACTTGTTCTGTAAACTCCATGAAGTCACAGTTCTCTGTCCTTGTAATTTCTCTAGCTATCCCTTAATTGAAAGGCTGACTTGAGACAGATATAGCATTCTAAGAGGCAGGATATAATTAATCCACTGGTAATCAAAATTCTCTGAAATAAAGTCTGGACACAGACCATTCCAGAACCATGCCTTGAAATCCATTTCAAAAGAAGAGCGGAGGAAGTCTTTCAAAGTCTTACTTATACCCTGCTCATGTAACGTGTAGTTTACATTGGGGAGTCCCCAACCCCCAGATCAGCCTGTGGTCTGTTGGGAACCAAGCCACACAGCATGAGGTGAGCAGTGGCCGAGCGAGCGAAGCTTCATCTGAATTTGCAGCTGCTCCCCAGCGCTAGCATCACCTCCTCAGCTCCATCTCAGATCATCAGTCGTTAGATTCTCATAGGGGTATTGGTCCCTAGTGTCAAAAAGGTTGAGGACCACGATGCTGTCTAAAACATGCTAGTCTACTCATATAGTTTGAATATCACTGATTCATCAGTGAGGGCCTATTTCTAGCACCCAGTATACCAATTATAAGATGTTTATTTCACCGATGAATACCCATTAGTTCATACTGAATTTGCTTACAAGAACTATTAGAACTTGGTTTATAACCTATAGTAGTATTGTATAACATGGCTTATCATTTGGGTCTTAATTTATTTACTATCTTTACAGAGATACCATCCCTCACAGTTGTGGATTGAATTGTGCTACCCAAAAGATATATTGAAGTTTGAATACCTCCACCCCGACCTGTGCATGTGATTTTATTTGAAAGTAGGATCTTTGCAGATATAATCAAGGTGAAGTCATACTTGATTAGGGTGGGCCCTAAATCCAATGACTGGTAGCCTTATAAAGAGAGACTCTATCCTATTTATTGTATTTATTTCATAGCTTTCTCCATTATCTGAAGTTATTGTTTGTTTCCTTCTTTTATCTGTCTTCCTTTACTAGGTTAGAAACTTCAAAGGGCAAGGATTTTATTTATCTTGTTTATTTCTGTATCTTTAAGAGAGCTTGGTACATAGTAGATACTCAATAAGTATTTCTGAAATAAATGAATGAATAAGGCTATATTAGTTTCTATAGCTGCCATAATAAAAACTGGGTGGCATGCAACAATCACCCATATAAGAAATTTAATCTCTTGCAGTCCTGGAGGCTAGAAACAGCAGCCATTCTCAGTATGATGGGGGACATGGGGCGGGGGGCGCGGGGTAGTGGGAAGTAAAAATATAGATGAAGTTGCTTCCCTGAAGGAGGAAGCAAAGCCACCAGGTGAGAAAAAAAAAAAAAAAGTCTGGGTGATGGTACAGTGAAAGTGGGAAAGAATATGTAATAAGGAAGTCAGGACTCTGAGGCAATTAGATCTAACCTACTAAAACTGATATAGAGAATTTGCAGCCCATCTGTTCATGCACCTGGTAAAGTGCAACAGAGTTGGGTAAAGTGTCTCCTAGCTGGGGACATAACTGAGTTTTCACATAACTGATTTGAGCACATCCTCAACAGTGAGGGATTTCCACTGAGCGCTCACATGAGACAAAAATAATGTCTCACTGTGGGACTATGCCAAAAGATCCATCCATCCACATATCTCTTTCTTATAACTTGTTACAAATCTTCTATCTTATAATTCCTATCATCTAGATACAATTTTAGCCATGACAGAGAGACAGATAGATAGATAGATGATAGATAGATAATAGAAAAAAAAGGGAAAGAAAAGAGGAAAGAAAAGGAAGGGAGAAAGGGAAGAAGAAAAGTGGCATAGACCTTTATCTCAGGTCATGTCTTTTAGGCAAAGTAGGTAATGACAGTATGTACTGCTCAAATTTTTGACCTCAAAGAAGATTTCCCATCATCTCATTCAGTTCAATCCCTAAGTGTGGCTGACATATCAAAGCAGTTTACTTTTCCCTGAGATAAACACTTTGTGCAAAGCTTGCTACTTTCTACTCTACAGGTCCAATCAGCATGATGTTATCAATGTAGTGGGCCAAACTAATACCCTGCATAATAAAGAGATGATAAAGATCACTGCAGACGAAATAGTGGCGCAATGACAGAAATTATGACACCTTATATCAAGATAAGAGCCAACTGTCTTTTATGTTTCCTATTTATTGGGTTAGAGGAAAGAAATTGCCAGCTCAATAGCTGTGTATAAGAGTACCAGATACTGTGTCGATTTTCTCTAAGCAAGAATTCTATCTAAAACTGCAGTTGTAATTAGAGTTACTATCTGATCAAGTTTACAATAATCCACTATTTTTACTCTAGATCTATCTGACTTCTGTGGATCTGGCTAAACTGGGAGTGTTATAAGATTTTCCACCTATAGAAGAGTCTATTATTTCCCAG
The DNA here is from genome assembly GCF_000151845.1 of Pteropus vampyrus. Lineage (NCBI taxonomy): Eukaryota > Metazoa > Chordata > Mammalia > Chiroptera > Pteropodidae > Pteropus > Pteropus vampyrus. The sequence continues at coordinate 12,702,331 of NW_011888802.1, read as the reverse complement.
TGTCTGTTCTTCTCTTATTCCATAATAATAGAACCCTTGTTTGTAGCTCGGCACAAGGCCATACTCCTTTACAGTTAAGAGTGACCAAATTTGAAGGCCTGGGAACCAAGGGAGCCAAGGATATTGTACAAAATAAAATAAACAAAGCCACTTCAAAATGGCGTTAGTGCTGCCATTCTGAACAAAGCCAACAGGAAAGCAGACATCATGACTACCTGACTGAAAGTTAAAAAGACATTCTTGAGAATTAGTATCACTGCGTTAGCTTATCTGTATCTATAGAAATAATAAGTATTAGCTTCTTATTAACACTCATAGAAATTCCCCCTTCTCTTCTTGTAATGATTACCTTTCCCTTTCTCATAAATATCCCTTGCCTTCACCTCCTAATCCAAAAGCTAATTGAGTTTCTGCCTGAATCAGATGTTCTGAATAGCTATTCTTTTGGATCTCAAATAAACACCTGTTGCCTCTCACTTTGGCCTTTTATTTTTATGTTAACAGTATAAATCCCAGACCAAGGGCAAGAGATAAGACGAGATGTCCAGCTCAATAGTGAGGCAGGAAAAAAAAAAGGAATACGTTTGTCTGTCTTCTGCCTTTTCTTCTATTCTGGCTCTTAATGTGTTGGATGATGATCACCCATATTGGGGAGGAGGGCAGTCTATTTTGCCAAGTCCACTGATTTGAATGCTAATCTCATCCAGAAACATCCTACCAGATACATCCAGAAACAATATTTAGTCTGGGCATACCTGGCCAATCACATTTTCATCGTATTAGGAGATACATGATATAGATAGGTTTCAATACTGGTGATATTAACTCCATTACAGTTTTTGTCCTTTTGAACTTAGTAAGGGTGTTGTGTGGATATACTTTGAGTCTATGCAAATATCCTGTTTCTCATCATATTTCTGCCTACTAATTTTAACATTTTTCACTGCAGCTATAATTACTATAATATTTACTTCATGGTGATTTTTTAAATTTCTGCCATCCCTTGTACATTTATTAATTGGAATTTACTGTAAAAAAAAAGAATCTTCACTGAGTTACTAGCACTACCTAGGTGGCCATACTTTGTGGGGTTGGGGCAACATAATGGACTATTCCACAGGTTGGGGCAATATAACTTCCATTCCCCAGGAGGTTTCTTAGGCTCTAAACCAGATTTTCCCATAATTAAAATTTACAAGTTCAGCAATCAAGGGTGAAAATGAGTGTGGCACCATTCACTATTACCACTGTTACCTTAGTGATCCATGAGCATAGTTTATGCTTCATGTCCATGTGACCTCATGGTCAGCTAGTCTAGGGGTCTTCACTCCAAAGAGAGCAAAATGTCTACCAGAAAACATATTGATTTCTCTGGATTGGAAATTAACACTGCCACCTAACCACACACAGCTCCTCATGACTGAATCAACAGGCAATGAAGGGAATTTCTGTACTCTCTGGGGTGACTGATCCTGACTACCATGGGGAAATTGGACTGCTGCTCCACAATGGAATTATGGAACTCAAAAGATTCCTTAGGGCTTTCTTTAGTATTACCATGGCCTGTGATAAAAGTCAATGAAAAATTATAAGAAACAAATCTAGGCATGATTACTGGTTGCCCTGACCCTTCAGGAACGAAGGTCAGGGTTATCAAACCAAGCAAACAGCTTATTAACTCAGGTAGTTGCTGAGGGCAAAGGGAATATTTAGTAAGCAATAAATGAAAGTAGTTATAAACACAAGCTCCAAAAGAGTGAACAGCAGCAAAAGCATAAATTTGATTGTTATAATTTTCTCTTATTTGGTATTGAATAAGTTTGTTATATTTTATATGTTAGTTAAATTCACATAAATGTAAACAAAATAAAAGATTGAGCAATATGTGAAAAAAAAATCTTCAGCTCACTTTTAAGTAAGAATGGGTAGGACTGTGTTCCAGTTGCTGGCTGGGCTGCTTGTGGTGATGATTCATGGTCACCTTTGTCCAAGAGAATAATTGGGAGGTCGATGGAAAGGCACAGGCCTTCTGACCCTCAAGAAAAGAATTGACTTTCAGTTTTTCATATTGTTCTCTAAATTTTTAAGGGATTACATTGCCATGAATTTAATGATAATGCTTTTACAGTAAAATAGACCATAACATAACTGACTACCTTCTGAGTGACTATACTCATTTAGTCAGAAAAAAATAAAAAGTTAGGGTAGGGTAGAAATGAAATGAAATTTTGCATTTAATTTCCCCCACCTGTCAGAAGCAGAGGAAAGACACACTTCTCAAGCTCAGGCATGAACGAAATGATAACCTTTCTGAACTCTGATAGCTTTAGATAATCTAACAAAGCCTTTTCATCAGACTTGGCTGGAGGCTCAGGAGGTGCCTTTGACCCAAGAACAAAACTTTGATTTGAAAGGAGTTTTGGTGTCTATTTCTTCTTCAGATGAGCAACAAAAACAACCTTTCTCTCTTATAGGACACTGTACTCTCTAGGTAGAGAAATAAGGGCAGGATCTTTTATCAGATGAATCCGACTGTTTTAAGATTGGGATCTCACCATTCCTCACAATACTGCCTTGCAGGCAGTCAAGGAATAGAGAGTTATTAGTCTTTGTAAAAATGCCAAGGGGAGAAGGGCACTACTGAAATATAAGAGAACAGTCAGCCTCTGCAAACAGGTAGGCCGATGGCAAGGGCTGGACAATTGCAGCCCTCACTGGTAAGGTCTGTTGCCAGTGAGGACTTATACAACTTCATTCTCAATCCTTCTCTCTATTGCTGTCACCTCTCAGAGTTTATTATCCAAATCTCTAAACTTCTCTTATTTAAAAATTAGCCTGGAAAATGACCTGCCTTGCTGATCTTCAATCATTTACTTCATTAGACTTTGACTTTACATGGGCACTGCATTAACAAACTACATAAGAGTGAAAATAAACTCTATATTCCACATGTTATCTTTTTGCCATCTGACTATTTCTCAACACAAACAAAACCAGATTCTTTTTTCAGAGTAGATACACTGTTCTTTTTTCAAAGTCTTGGAAGGAGGCAAACAGGAAAGTTGAGGACTAGACAGTGGTTATGGTCCATGTGATGAACATTCCTCTCCTGGATGACAGTATTAGTGACCAGAGAAAACCTGCATTCACTCTAGCTCAGTAGTTCTCAACCAGAGGCAATCTGCTTCCCTAAGGGACATCTGGCAATGTCTGGACACTTTTTTCGTTATCACAACTAAGAAAGGGTAAAGAGTCTACAGATATTTAGTGAGTAGAGGTCAGGGATACTGCTAAACATCCTGCAATGTACAGGACAACTCCCCGCAACGGCAAAGAATTATCTTGCTCAAAATGTCAATAGTACTGAGGTTCTGAAACCTAGCTCCTAGCTCTCCTGCAATGAGCACACATAACTATGCTCTTTTTTAAAGGAGAAACTTGGATCATGTCACTCCATTGCTTAAAACATTTCAATGATTTCTCAATGTTCTTAGTACAAAGATTAACAATGACAACAAAAATCCTTAGTTCCTTGAACCTGCATGATATGGCACCCATTCTCTCTCCCTCTTTTCTTATACCCTGTGCAGTAACCAAACTGGCTTTTTTTTTTTTTCCTAGTAAGCATCATACTTCCTCCTACCTCACAGGATCTTATTATTGATATATGGATATATATATCGATTGATATATATCTATATATCTATATATATCCATATATCAATAGATATATCTATATATCAATATATATATCAATAGATATATAGATATCCATATATATAGATATATATAACCATATATCAATATATATCTATATATCAATATATATATATCGATAGATATATAGATATATATCAATCGATATATATATCCATATATCAATAATAAGATCCTGTGGCAACTCCCTTTTGGTAGGGGCTTGATGTTTCTCCTGAAATGAGCAGTAATTCTTGGTGTCCTTGATATAACTAATATCCAGGAAGAGGACTGGATATTAGTTAAATGAGGAAGGAAAGGGCCTAGATATTAGGATGCATAGAGAACCAGGTCCGGGCTCCTGAGTGATAGGCTAAGATGGCATTGTCAGCATGGAAACAGTGTCTCTAGGTTCATAGAGGATGAAGAATAAAGATTTTAGATCTAACCTGACTATAGATCATATTGTCTAGATTTAAGAAGAGCTCTCATTTATCTTCTTACTGTTTTTCCTTAAACTTTAGCAGTCTTGTTTCAGTTTTCCTGGTGAAGATGTTTTTTACATTTGTTTTATTTTTTAAATCAACTCTGTTATGGGATTTTAAAGGAAGCTCGTAACTGGTCTTCATCCACTCCCCAGCTAGACAGTATATGCTTCATCTTCTTCTATAGTATTCTTTTATCCCCGCTCACAGATCCCTGTAAGCCTCCTGACTCTCCCTCTCTGAATTTTCCAGACCCCAAGTGAGAAATGAGGGCTTTTCTACTTTACTCATAATACACGCTGATGGCATGGGAACCTTCTCCTCAAAGCCGCTAGCCTACTCGGCTTCTATCAGGAGGTGAGGCATGAGCCATACTTGAAGGAGGTTTTTATCATAACCCCCTCCCCTTGCCATCACCATGGAGGTTTGGGGGTGGTGACAATTTGTGACAGAGATTTTCCACTCTCTGCTTCTCATTCCCAAACCTTTGCTCTCCTCCAGCTTGGATCTTAATCTTTCTCCTGTGAAAGGAAACTTGATTGACTAAGTATTCTTGCAAATTACACTATCTATACCAGCACCAGTGCCCTTCAAACTAAAAACTCAAGAATTCCATTCTTACATATTTTTTTGCACTTTGTGTGGTCTCCTATTTCTTCCATGCCAAATGGTAAAAGAGGAAGGTGACGCGGTAACAAAGGCACTGGGAGGAGTTAAGAAGCTGCCAAATGGGGTTTAGCCAACAAAGGGCTTTAAAGCCCACCTTGGCCCTGTGTGAGCTTGTAAGCACAATATGGAAATCAGCCGTTTTGTCCTACCAGGCTGGAAACTGAGGAATACAACAAAAACAGAAGCTGTCTGGTAAATTTATTTATTCTGGAGTTTTCCTATCCCACCTAGCAGCAAAAGTGGCAAAGCTCTGAATTGCCATGGAGACCTGAATCAGCTCTACAAATGCTGGCTCTTGGCCCAATTTCTGGAGATCAAGCAAACAAAGATTTTCTTTACTAAAGTTCCCAGATTCCTGTGCTAATAAGTACTATTAATTAAGCAAAAGACTGATAACTACAAGGACAAAAATATTTATTTAATATATATTCTAAACAAAATAAGACATCCTAGCAAGACAAAAACATTAATAGCCACTATTTTAATTTTAGGAGGTTTTTTTTTTTTTAATTCAATTGAAATAATGATTAAAGGTACATAAAATGCTCTCTCCCTTGTGTGGCCCACCACCTGGGTGGGTCAGAAACTCAGATTCTCAAAATCAGTATTTTAACAAGATTTCCAGGTGATCTGTGTGAACATCAAAAGCTTGCAAGGCACTGATCTATGCAACTTTAAAATTATTATAAATAATAAAGGGACATATCTGTTCATGATGGCAGATTGAAATCTTAGGAACGATATGATTAATATGTTAAGATAATATTTATTTCCTTTATGATGCAGAGTGCTTGTAACTATTACTCAATTATTCTCTTAAAATCTTGCATAACCTAGATTTTCAAGAAAAACATTTACTTTTAGTTTGGAATCACATATATGTTGGAAAAATTAACAAAGGCAAGTTGCTTCTAATTTTTGGATCTTCAATTTGAAGAAAAATTAAAATGCTGCTTTTTTTAATTTACTTGAGAATAAAATAAAAAATTGTGAAGGTCTTGAAAACTAATTCCAACAGTGACTCAAGGATAAGAAGGTGTGATGAAGGTTGTGAACTAGATGTTGAGCTCAGGTTGGGGAGAAAAAGATTCTGGAAAAAAAGATGCTAGGCTTACTCTGCGTAAGAGCCAGACCCATCCAAACAGAAGAAATGCCTCACGGTCACTGGCTGCACCTCTCGCTTTATATGTCATTGCCCACAGCAAGATATAGCTGTTACCACGAATTTAAAAAAGCAAGATTGAGTACAAAAAGTCCCCAAATGATGATATTTCCACTTAAATTTTTCAACTTTACAAAGATGCAAAAGTGATATGCATTCAGTGGAAACTATACTTTGAATTTTTAATTTTGATCTTTTCCTGGGCTAGTGACATGCTGAACAATCTTCTCTAGTGATGTTGGTCAGTGACAGCAAGCCACAATTCTCACTTAGCCACACGATCAGAAATATGAACATCCTATACTTTACAGTGTACTGTGTTGCCAGTGTTTCTTGGATATTGTGGTTTGTGTTTTTGCATTTCATCTTCTCTACAAAACGCCCATCTGTATCTCCTGCTTCTGTTGAGGTCCAATGTTTAATTGATTTGAAAAATGTATGAGATTTTTGTATTTCGCTCAGAGTAGCCTAGATTTTAAAAGTTGGGGAAGCATTATCTTACATGAAAAGACAAAACTCTGGGAAAAAGGTGACATAAGTGAAGCCATTTTAAAATAAAGCCAAAGCCTCCATTCTCGAGAAACCAACTTAAATGTCTTGCTCCTTGAGGCTTTGGGATGTTGGAACTGAGCAAAATAATCTTTGCACTGGGCCAGATAAACATCGTCTCACAAACAACTGTTTGCAAAGCTAATATAAAAGTGGACATCTTGACCACAAGGACTGATGATTACAGACTCTCTTCTGGAAGACAGAATTAGTAACCAACCATGTATAGCTAAAAAGAAACTCAGCTTGTCAGCACCAGTAGAAATTTCTTTCTTCTATTTATGTAATTATTTCCCTTCCCATTCTCATAAAAACCCCTTGCCTTCACTCTTTAATCAGGACCCTATTTGGGTTTCTCCCTAAATCTCTTCTCTCCAAATTGCAATTCTTTTTGATCCCAAATAAATGCTCGTTGCCTCTCATTTTAGCTTTTTAGTTTTACATTAACAACTCCCATTAACCAAACACACAGACCAACATCAGAAGGCATTACAAACAGTGCCAAGTATTTACTAAAAACTGAGTATTTCAAAATTAAATTCGGGGTAAGCATTCCAAAAGGTATTGGAGGCCAAATTGCATCTAGGCTACGGACCAAGAGTGAGTAAACATTACCTCCACAAATTACATTTTAAGTGGCTGCAGGATATTTTCATCTAGTTCAGATAAAGTTTTAAAATGGTTTTATCCATAATCCATCAAAGTTCTGTCTAGATAAACGATGGCATTTTCTGATTGGGGGAAATGAGGAGAGGAAAAATCATGGGGCCACATCCTGCTGATATCCTAGGAGACTCAATAGCAGGATAAGGTCCTGAGTGTTCAGGTTCAGCACACACCAACACTTGACCCTCCTTTTTCCTCCCACATCCTGAGGAGTCAAGGGCCAGGTGAGGACATTGCCAATTGTGGACATAAAAGAAAAGCTCAACCTAGGGATTGGTGAGTAGGCTTACACACTCTAGAAGTTTCCAGTGCTCTCTGGACAGGATGCAGGGAAGGCTAGACAGTGGGAGTGGTGTTGCCATCTTTTTCATCGGTTTATCATTTAAATAAAGTTCATTTTAATATACCGACCATTTTTTTATCTTAAAAATAACATTTGCTCAGAATGGAAAAATGAGAAAATATAGAAAAAATAGAAACAATCATCTATAATTCTACTTCTTTAAGAAAAACTATTACATCATTAATACTTATATTTTCTTATAATATAGTCTCTTTTCTACAACATTGTTTATTTTACATGGATCGTGTAAAATATATATTCATATTGTATATATAAAATTTTGTTTCCTTTTTTTCTCTTAAAAAAAGAATGACAATACGATCAGGATAAATAAAAAATAAGATGGTTGAAATAAGTTCAAATACATCATAATAAGAAGTTATCATAATAAGTTAATATCAATTAATTTTACCAAATAAGAGAAAGAAATTGTCATGTTGGATGTATAACAAAAGTCAGATCTATACTGTGTATAAGAAATAAAACTAAACCATAAGAACCTATAAAGTTGAAAGAAAGCAAACAGTAATTACATACCAGGTAATACCATCTAAAAGAAAGCAGTAGTCATAGTCATATCACAAAAAATATATTTTATCCCTAAAATTAGATCTGAAAAGAAATGAAAATATTACATATCAAATCTTATGGGATGCAGACAAACTGTACTTATCAGGAATTATCTGGTATCCATTTCTATTTTGTAACAAAATAGTTATATCAAATTTTTTGTATTCTTGGCATATGTTCCTACCCCATCTCAGTTCCCTCCACACACACATTTTTGATAAAGGCTTGATCAAACTAATCTTATTTGCATAGTTGCTACAAAATGGTTACAAGAAAGCAAGTTCTCAATCCTTTTTAAATTAAAGAGATTATTTACTTTAGACTTTCTGAGTGCAGCGAAGAAAACTGTAGAACAGGCAAATTTCTCTCCCATCCTAGATACCCCTAGTCACCCTCTGCAGAGGCAGCAACTGTTGTGTTGTAATGTTCTTTGTTCATACACACACAGATGATCTATGCTATTCTTTTTGGTTTTTCAGAAAGGAGACATATATATTCTCTCCTTGCTTTTTTGATTTCATGATTTTTGGGGGGATAGCCTTCTATATCAGCATTCAGTGATCTACCTCATTCTTTTTGTTTCCCCAATGTTTCACTATATTAATGCCCCATATTTATTTAATCTGCCCTCCATTGATGAGTGCACATTATTTGCAGTCTTTGCTATTACAACCAATTCTATGATAACATCTTTCTTCCATTATGTTGACACATAGTCATGCCTACATCTTTAGGATGTATCCCTGAAGTTTATTGTGTTGAAACACATCTCCACTAAAATTTTGATAATTTTTTTTCAAAGAATTTCACCAAGACTTATAAAAGCGACTGTTTTGACACCCTAGTCAATAGTATACATTTTTGGTCTTTTGCACTCTGTGCGGTGAAAAGTTATATCTCATTGTTGTTTTAATTTGCATTTCATTAATTATGAGCAAGATCGAGCATCTTTTCTTTGGATAATAAGTGATTTGCATTTTTCTCCCCCTCTGAACAACCTTCTGAATCTTTTGCTCAATTTTCACTTGGGTTATTAGAGTTTTTCTTACTGATTTTTACAATATCATTATAAATTAAGTGAATAATTCTTTTTATCTACAGCAAAGCTTGCAGTTACTTTTTTTCTGGATTTTTATTTATATTTTGATTTTTCTTCACGTGACTTTTGCCCTGCAGCAATATTATTTTTAGTGAATCCATTTTAACAGTCTTGTTCTCCATAGTTTCTGGGTTTATGCCTTTTTAAAGAAAGTCTTCTCTTAGCCAAGATTATTAGAGAGAAATCACCTGTGTTTATTTCCAGGACTTTTATAGATTAATTTTTAAAAATATTTAAATCTTTGTTTTGTAGGAAGCACATGTGTCTCTCTGCAATGTGGATTGCTTTATTTTAAGAAACAAAAGACTCAGGAAGAAGCTTTGACCTTTCCCTTTACTGCCTAAAAGAATTTAGATAGAGGGCCTGTTCCAGGAAGGGAGCTATAACCATAGACAATAATATAAACTAGGTGTGGTGGGGGAGACTTGGCAGGGTCACAGTCTACTCAGTATCCCATTGTCTCTTCGTGGCCTAGCAAATATTGTTTACCTAACATTTGCTTTTCAATCTTCATGTGAATTGCCTTCCTCCCCTTTGATGTCTCAGACCATGTAAGCCTCAACTGCCCTCCTTGTCCTTAGGCTCATATTCTTTTATTTCCCTTTGGGCCCATATTCTTATGGAACCCCTGTATGTAAGTACATAATTAAATTTAATTATTCTTTCCTGTTTTTTTTTTTTTTTTTCCTATTTAATTCTTAGACTGGACAGAAGAGCCTAGGATAGTAAAGGAAAATTTCTTCCTTTCTGACAGATTGATATACATTTTTTTTGATATATGATATACATTTTTTTTGGTGTAAAGTGTAACATATGTATCAAAGTTTGTTTTTTTCTGAATAGTTAGTCCAATACCTCAACACCATTTATTGAAAAATGTATTCATTCATCAATAGTTTAATTGCTGCCTTTTTCATATATTAAATTCCTTCATGTATTATTGTCCAGAATTGGAATTTATTGTATTTCATTACTCTGTTTGTGACAAACCACTTTAGTTATTTTAGCAGAGGTTTTTGTATTTCTTCTTTGAGGTGTTAACTCACTTTTAGTCCATTTCTCTTTTGTTTTATCTTTAAGCACATTTATTACTAAGCTTTTGAATTTCTTCTTGGAGCTTTTGTTTCAGACAGGCCATATTTGATTTAATAGATTAGTTATTTCTTCTAAATTTCATTCCAGGTTACTGACATGTGCTATCAGTGATTTCTGATAGGGCTTTGACCCAGCATGGCAAAGCTACTCCCTAGGTAAATGGGTAGGCTCCACTATCCTTAGAGAAAAACTATTTACCTTGGAATTATCTTCACTGTGCAGGGAAGAATTATGTGACTAATGCCTCGTATATAAACGTATGATGAGTAGGCCTCCAAGTCCTGTAACATGATTTATCTTGTGGTAACCTTGATTGCTCAATCTAGAACCACATCAGTTATTATATATATAGTGACTAAACCCACGTTTCAGTGAATAAAGTTTAAGTAGATGTTTTCTCTTTTGCATGACTTCAAATCTCTGCTGTGGAGAAAGTGGGAAGTGTAGGTCTGGTCTGAGGGGCAACAAACTCTAGAACATTCCAGAGCTAGCATTTCAGAAGCTGGCCAGTATTAAGGAAAGTGGTTGAGTTTAGGAGGTAAGATAGCTAATGCCTGAGGTTTTTATGCTGTGCTGTGTGCTCAGGCCTATTGACTTGGAGGAAAGCTTTTCCCCAAAATATCTGTAAAGTGGCTCTACTCAGCTCCAGATGTAGCCTCAGATCAGATCACCTCCATTATTCTCAGGGCAGAACATATTATAGACTATTCAGTAACATTGATTCCCTAGAGCCAAAATCTCTGTAATTTTCTACTTTTTAGATAGGTTTGCCAGCACCAGCTTCTCCTCAGCAGCCAGAGAACTGCTAGGCCAACCCAAGTTGGAAGGGAGGTCTGAACAGGAATGGGTCCCCCTCCTAGTGACCTCAATCTTGAGCTTTATTGGAGGGAGAAATTCCTGGTGCATGAAAAAGAGAGGGCTCAGGCAGGGGAGAGCCTGGATCTCACCCCTTAGAGCACTCTGGTGATGAGTGCTCTTTACACTGCAAATGGTAGAGAAACACCCCCGCCCCCACTGCTCCACTAAATATTACACACTGAGAGTGTTTTAAACAGCCTTGACAGTAAAAAGACAACTAACTCATGGATCTTTGGAAACATAGCAGAGTGAGAGACATTCCCAGATCTCTCTCCTTGAAACAAAAATAAGCCAAACATCTAAAACTCAACAAAAAACATCCAAACTGCACACCAGCACGTCTGAATGTGGAATCTGCACATAAGAGCTACCACAGGTCAGAACCCTGGGTGTCGAGTGGTGGACTGAGAGAAACAAAGACGCTGCCTCTAGCAGCCACCAGAGTTCCCTGCAGGAGGAGGGGGAGGGGAGAAGGAGCGGCAAGTTCGTGGGGCAAGTTCCCTGAACATCCTTGAATGGAAAGCTGGGAGCACCAACCACGGCCAGTGGCAGGGCCCAGTCATCAGGGCAGAAGGCAGAAAAGTGAGACGGCCAAAAAATAACAGTTGATTTTTCACCGGCCTCAGTTGCAAAACCGAGGCTGAGTTGTAGTCCCCAACCCCCAACCCAGTGCGCCACTCCCCCCATACACTCCGAGACTGATAACCGCAGAATCCCAGGGGAATCCAAGCAAACACTACCGAAACTGTTGCTAACACTGACAGAGACTGAAACTGAGGGTAGCAAGTGTGATTAAATATCTATCAGAAAATAAAAAGGCATTTTTAAGGCTTTATATAAAGCAGAGATCCAAGAGGCTTAGACGCCATCTACTGGAAACCAAAAGAAAAGGGGCTTCTTTGCAGCAGGTTAAAGAGAGACCTTTATGTAATAAATCTTCTTTCTGGGAAAAAACCAGAATACATTTCCATTAATGCCCAGGTGGATATATAGTCCATTAAGCACCACAAACAGCCAAAGTGGCAAGGTATCTCAGAAAGAAAGAGAAAAATCTCCTGAAAATAAGCTTACAGACATAGAAATATGCAATTTAAATGACAGAGAATTCAGGATGGTACTTCTGAAACGAGTCATATCAACAATTTAAGGAATTGAAAAAACACCTAGATGAGCAGAGCAAGGAGATTGAAACCCTCAAAAAGAACAGAATAGAACTGGAGATGAAGAACACACTGCAAGAGTTAAAAAATGAAATGGCAAGCTTCAGAAATAGAGTCAACCAAATGGATGAAAGGATCAGTGATATCAAAGACAGAAATCTAGAAATAAATCAGAAGTAAGAAGAGAGAAACTGAAGACTAAAAAATAATGAGAGCAAAATTCAAGAACTAGGTGTTACCATCAGGAGAGGAAACGTAAGAATAATGGGCATTACCAAAGGCGAGGAAAAAAGAGCAGGGACTAGAAAGCATTTTCAGACAAATAGTTGATGAGAATTTCCCAAATCTAAGGAATGAGCTGGAGCTTGGAATTCAAGAAGTCGACAGAGAACACCCAATTATCTCAACCCAAAAAGTCCTTCACCAACATACATTGTATGAAAATTATCAAAAATCAATGACAAAGACAGAATTCTCAGGGCAGCCAGGGAGAAGAAAACAGTAACTTATAAAGGCAAACCCATTAGATTATCCTCAGACTTCTCAGTGCAAACCTTACAAGCCAGAAAGGAATGGAATCAAATATTTAAACTATTAAGTGAAAGGAACTACCAGCCTAGAATAACGTGTCCAGCTAAGTTCTCTTTTAAATACGAAGGAGAAATTAAGACCTTTCCAGACATACAAAGGCCTGCACTACAGGAAATACTGAAAGGGGTCAGCTCGCCTAAAACAAAATGACAACAAAAAAAATACATAATTAGGAGTGACTATCAGGCAAATAGAAGCAGAGAAGTGCAATCTTTACTAAGAACAGGGTATTATAAACTTAATAAGAAGAGAATTGTTATAACAAGATAGTAACGAATGTTCAGCATACATGGGGACAAATTGAGATAACAATGATTGAAAAGGGGAGGATTCAAAGATGCAAATTTTCAAAGGGGAATGGAGATAAGGCACACGCAGAAGAAAATGGACAACTGTATATCTATATCTATATCTATATCTATATCTATATCTATATCTATATCTATATCTATATCTATATCTACATATAGATATAGATATATATAACAATCTTTTACATATTCCTAACGGTTACCACACACCAAAGATTCAGAACTGAAGTATATAACATAAAACAAGAAGAACCAGAGGCAAAACCCACAAAAGCCAATCAAAATAAAGAAAACAGAAACACAAGGACAAGACAGCAATGGAAACACTGAGCTATCTGAAAGCAAAAGATAAAATGACTATAAGAAGACATCATATTTTAATAATCACCCTAAATGTAAATGGACTGAACTCACTAATAAAAAGGCACAGAGTTGCAGAAGGGATCAAAAAATGAAACCCAATCATATACTGCCTCCAGGAGACACATCTCAGTTCCAAAGACAAATATAGACTCAAAGCGAAAGGGTGGAAAACAATATTTCAAGCAAATGGTATTCAGAGAAAAGCGGGAGTAACCGTACTAATATCAGATGAAATAGACATCAAAATAAAAAAGGTAAAGAAAGATACTGAGAGATACTTCATAATGATAAAGGGAATTATGCGCCAAGAAGACATAACACTTATTAATATCTATGCTCCCAATCAGGGAGCCCCAAAATATATAAAGCAATTACTAACAGAACTAAAGGGAGAAACAGACCAAAACACTATTGTAGCAGGGAACCTAAATACCCCACTGTCAGATATGGACAGATCATCCAAACAGAAAGTCAGTAAGAAAATAACACCCTTAAATGACACAGTAGACCAACTGGACATAATTGACATTTACAGAGTATTCCATCCCAAAATAGGTGCTTGTACATTCTTGTCTAGTGCACATGGAACATTCTCAAGAATCATCCACATACTGGGACACATAGATAGCCTCAACAAATATAAAAGAGTTGAAATCATACCAACCATATTCTTTGATCATTTGAAACTAAAGATCAACTGCAAAAAGAAATCAGGAAGAACCACAAATACATGGAGAATAAACAACATGCTACTGAAGAATAACTGGGTCAGAGAAGAAATAAAAAGAGAGATCAAGAGATGCATAGAAACGAATGATAATGATAGTACAACATAGCAAAATTTTGGGGACACGGCAAAAGTGATCATAAGAGGAAAGTTCATATTATTACAGGCCTGTCTCCAAAAAACAAGAACAAGTCCAAATAAATGACCTAAGGCTTCATCTTAAAAAAATAGAAAAGAAAGAACAAATAAAGCCTAAAGTCAACAGACAGAAAGAAATAACCAAAATTAGAGCAGAAATAAATGAAATTTAAAAAAAAATAGAAAAAATAAATGCAACAAAGAGCTGGTTCTCTGAGGTTAATAAAATTTACAAATCTCTGGCTAGACTCACTAAAGAAAATAGCGAAAGGAAACAAATAAACAAAATCAAGAATGAAAGAGGGGAAATTACAACTGATATCACAGAAATAAAAGGGTCATGCAAGAATACTATGAAAAACACCAAATTTAATAACCAAGAAGAAATGGACCAGTACTTAGAAAAACGGAACCTTCCTAGACTGAATCAAGAAGAACTGGAAAATCTAAATAGACCGATCAACAGTATGGAAATTGAAACAATCATCAAAAGCCTACCAAAAAATAAAAGTCCAAGACCAGATGGCTTTACCAGCGAATTCTACCAAATATCCAAGGAAGATTTAATACCTATTCTCCTTGAAGTCTTCCAAAAATCGAAGAAGAAGCAATACTTCCCAATTTAGTTTTTGAGGCAAATGTTACTTTGATACCAATACATGGTAAAGATAACACAAAAAAGAAAATTACAGATGAATCTCTCTCATGAACACAGATGCAAAAATCTTAAATAAGATACTAGCGAACCGAATCAGCAACGTATTAAAAAGATTGTATGCCACGATCAAGTGGGCTTCATCTCAGAGGCATAGGGATGGTTCAACATATATAAATCGATTAATGTGATACACCATATAAACAAAGTAAAAAATAAGAATCATGTGATCATATCAATACATGCAAAAAAAACCTTTGACAAACATCCATTTATGATCGAAACACTTAACAAAATCGGTATAGAAAGAAAGTAACTTAACATAATAAAGGCCATCTTTAACAAACCCTCAGCCAACATTATACCTAATGGTGACAAACTAAAAACCTTCCCTCTAAGATCAGGAACAAGACAAGGTTGTCCACTATCGCCACTGTTATTCAATATAACATTGGAGTTTCTAGCATGTGCAATCAGGCAAGAGAAAGATATAAAAGGCATCCAAATAGGAAACAAAGAAGTCAAACTGTCACTGTGTGTGGATGACATGATTCTCTGTATAGAAAACCCTAAAGACTCCACAAGAACACTACTAGAAATAATAAGCAAATACAGTAAAGTCTCTGGGTACAAAATCAACATTCAAAAATCCATAGTGTTCCTATACTCTAATAATGAAGAGTCAGAAAAAGAAGTGAAAAAAATAATTTCTTTCGTGATTGCAACAAAAAGAATAAAGTATCTAGGAATAAATTTAACAAAACATGTGAAGAACCTATATAATAAAAACTACGAGAACCTGTTAAAAGGAATCGAAGAAGATACAAAGAAATGGAAAGATATTCCGTATTTTGGGATTGGAAGAATCAACATAGTTAAAATAACTATATTACCTAAAGCATTATACAGATTTAATTCACTCCCCATCAAAATCCCATCAGCATTTTTTTAAAGAAATAGAACAAAAAATCATTAGATTTGTATGGCAGCACAAAAGACCCTGAATTGCCAAAGCCAAAGCCCTGAGAAGAAGAAACGAGGCTGGAGGCATCACTCTGCCCGACTTCAAATTATACTACAAAATGACGGTAACCAAAATGGCATGGTATTGGCAGCAAAGGAGACACACAGACCTGTGGGACAGAATCGAGAGTCCAGAGGTAAATCCATATTTATATGGGCAAGTAATTTTCAACTAAAAGCCAAAAACACACAGTGTAAAAAGGAAAGTCTCTTCAATAAATGGTGCTGGGAAAACTGGAAAGCCACCTGCAAAAGAATGGAACTAGACTGTTGTCTATCACCACACACCGAAATTAACTCAAAATGGATTAAGGACCTGAATATAAGATCTGAAACAATAAAAAGCACAGAAGAAAACATAGGAACTAAACTCAAGAACCTTGGACTTAAAGAAGATTTTATGAATTTGACCTCAAAGACAAGGGAAGTAAGAGCTAAAATAAATAAATAGGACTACATCAAACTAAAAAGCTTCTGCTCAGCAAAAGAAGTTGTCAACAAGGTAAAGAGACAACCATCTAAATGGGAAAATATATTTGTAAGCGACATCTCTGATAAGGGCCTAATATCCAAAATATACAAAGAACTCATACAACTCAATAACAACAAAAAAATAAATTGTCCAATCAAAAATTGGGCAGAGGACCTGAACAGACACTTCTCTCTAGAGGAC
>NW_011888802.1:12678943-12684873 GCF_000151845.1 Pteropus vampyrus | reverse complement strand
TTATATGTGGGATATAAACCTAAAAGTAACAAATGAACAGGACAAACAAACAGAGATTCATGGACATGGACTATAGACTAGTGGTTACCAGAGGGTAGGGGGTGAGGGAGGAGGGGATAGGTAGACAGTTAAAGGGGGTCAAATATAGGGGCTTAGGGGGAAGGTGAAGTGGTAAAGGAGATTAAATATATGGTAGCTGAAGGAAACTGGACTTTGGGTGGTAAACACACAATAAAATATACAGATGTCAAATTATAAGGTATACCTGAAAATTATATATTTGTATTAACCAATGTTACCTAATAAACTTAATTTAAAAAAATAACAAAATAAACAACCTTGACATTGTGACTCTAAGAAACAGATGAAGGCATTCCTTTTTCTTGCTTTCAGAAATAACACTTTTTAAAAAAATTGTGGTTATAAAGGGTCAATATATACCACTTTGACATAAGGATTATTTTGAGCTGGAGGCAAACAAGAATCAATAGATACAGGAAGAGCTTTCTTGGAGCTTCCCTGGTAAGATAAGATAAATAACACTAATCTCCTATTAATTTCCCTAATATATTTACCTTCCCATAGTTTGCCATCCCTCAAAACCTTTCCCTTTGTCTTTCACTTCTCTGCAAAGTTATTTTTCTTTGATAAGATGCTATATACACCCCAAGTTCTAATAACACTTTTGAGTTACTTATTACTAAATTTCTCCCATATATATGTACACTTCATGTGTTAGTAAACTGTTTTTCTTTTGTTAATCTGTCTTATGTCAGTTGAATTTCCAGGACCGTAGCCTGAGAATCCTAGAAGGGTAGAAGAAAAAGGATTTATTTTCCCTCCCCTACATGATAAAATATACATAACATAAAATTTACCATCTTAACCACTTTTTAAGTATAGTGTTTTGTTGCATTAAGTGCATTTATATTGTTGTACAACTACTACCACCATCCACCTTCAGAACTTTTTCATCTTCCCCCAACTAATACTCTGTACTGTGAAAATTAATAAACAGAAACTTCATTTAAAATGGGTAACAGAGAGAACTTTTATTATACATATGTCACTCAAAGAACATTATTGACCCTCAGGAAGAGACTACCTTGCATCTTCAAGAGAAATGACACCACTTTGCTTCCTCTGCAGGAGGAAAAAAAGATTCTTCCTTGCCCAGTAATAGCTCAGCCAATGAGAGACCACCATAACTCAGTCAATGAAAGATCACTACACTTTGAACTTTCAGTTTCCTCCTATGGACTCTTCGTTTATAACAGCCCCTCCCAAGTCTATAAAAGAGTATTCCCATCCTTTGTTTCTCTGGACTTGTGTGTGGTTCACTGTTAGACTGCATGCCCTAAATTGAAAATCTTTGTTGTTATTGAATAAACTCATTTTTGGAGAAATATCTGGCTGTTTGTTTAAAGTCAACAGTACCCATCCTCCTACCCCACCCCACTCCAGTCCCTAGTGACTATCATTATACTTTCTGTCTTTTTAAATTTGGCTGATCTCAGTGCCTCATATAACTGGAATCACAGTTATATGTTTCTGGCCACCAAATGTGTGCCTTTTTTCCCCCACACAAACCAATTCTATGACTCTCTAGACACTAATTGGTGCCGTGCTAATATCCATTTATTAGGTCATTTTTTTCCAAAGGCTGAAAATTGAACCAAGAAGATTCTTTCTCCCTTGTCTCCTGAAGATTAGTTTACATTTTACATGTAAATAAAGTAATAATATCTAGTATATATTCAGTAAATACTACTGATAAATAATAAGAGCTGTTGTTCTCGTGTAAAGTGTGAATGAAGAATCTAATTGTGACCAAAATTTTATTCTACAATAGGTAATAATGTATTCTGTGCCATTTTTAATCCTTTAAGTTCTGATATACTTTAAAATTGTATTTTCTTGGCCTGGGCAATTTTGTAAAAATCCATGTCTCTGCTGGACATAGTTGATTTATCCAATTATTCTACTCAATACAGCTCTGGTGAGCCCATTTCAACTTGCTCTGAGGCAACCATTTGCACTGGCAATCTGTACATACGTCAAGACTTGTGATTCTAAATTATATACAGCATGTCAGAAATGTTGATGCAGTATCTATTCCTTGACTTTGTGTTTGTGACTTCAAAGAAATATCTGAAGATAGAGAGAGAGGCAGCCCAAAGTGACAGAAAGTTTATGGGCTTTGAGATCAATATCTGGGTTCAAGTCTTGTTTGTTTATTTTTCCATTTTGGAGAATTCACTTCACCTTCCTCTAATCTTCTTTAAACTTTATTATCAATAAAAAGATAATCATACATACCTAACAGTAGTATTTTGAGGTTTTAGTAGGGTAATAAAAGATTAGTTATGCATTAAATTAGTAGTACTATACTAACAATAACATATATATAGTAATATAGTAACAATAGTTATTGTTACTGAATGGGAAATATATCATATTTTACCAAACATTTGTCTTATATGACATAACATTTGGTTGGAAGCATAATTCTAGACTGATTCTAAATTTTTTGGACAGTTAGATTTTTGGTATGTTTTTCATGTGAATATTGATACTTTATTTGCTACGTGTTGATGAGAAAACTAACATCAGGAATGGTTTCATTTTAGTAAGTTTTTGTTCTTTCGAGACTGAGTTTTGAAATTCACAACACCTCTTTGTGTATTGTAGTATACATTCTTTTTAAAGCAATTCATTTCAAGAAAATTTTTTTTCTTGGAAAAAAGGTTTTTGTTTTTAATCACTTATGATTTCACAATACAGAAATAATCAGTTATCATTTTGGAATATTTTCTTCCAATGTTTCTTAGTTTCATGAATTCTTGTACGTAATTGGTATAATGGTTTCATGTTATTATACGAATATTTTCTGTTGTTTTAGTTTGGGTCCCCTGAAACTAACCCCTAAAAGAAACATTTGAAAGCAAATAGATTATTTAGGAGTGATCCTAGGAAACACTGGTAATGGAGTGGAGAAGTGAGAAAGGAAGGGGAAAAAAGCCAGAAAAGAATACATTATCAAGCACATTCTCAGTATGGACTACCGGTATGTAATCCTGCTAGGGAAATTTAGGTGACAATGTGGAACACAAATCTCACAGTTAACTTCCCTGAGGAGTGAGTTTGGGGTATTTATACACCAGTTCCTGTCAGTCTATCAACTGAAGGCTGCCGGGGGAGGAGGCAGAGGGACACACTAATTCCTGGGCACAACTGTCTCGTCTTGTACTTGGCCAGAGCTGACTCTAGAGGTAGAGCAAGCTCTTAGGCAGAGCTGCAAGATGTCAGGCTAATGTAAAATGGTAAGAGCCCGGAGCTATAGGCAGCCATTGATAACATTTACTAAACCCATGTTATTAAAAAACAATTATAGGATAGTATACAGTGTGGATGAATGCCTTCTCAACAATTGTACTCTTTAAAATTCTTTCCTTTTCTGTTCCTTCTCACAGCAAAATTTCTTAAAATACCCATATAATCACTGTCTGCATACTTTCACATATCATTCTCTCCTCAACACATTTTTATAGGGGTTTTATCTTCCTCTCTTTAAAGTATTGCTTTAATTCATCAAAAAACCCCGCCTTGCCCAAGCCATTCATTTGTTAGGTACTCTTCTGTCTTCGACTTACATGCCTCTCAAAAGCACAAGCTGCAGTGTTTCCTTCTAGAAACACTCTCTTTACCTCAGTGACTCCAAATTTTCTCCCAGCTCAGTCTCCTTGGGTGGGTTCTCTAACCTGGAAATGTTGTTGAAGGGCCTCAGGGCTCAGTCTTTGGCTGTTTGTGCTTTCTCTCTCTTTATCTCCCTCTCTCTCTCTAGATAAAGAGTATGGTTTGTTTCCATACATCAATTACTTTAATAAAACTTCTTAAGTAAATCTAGGAAAATGTCAACATTTTATATAATCTGTTTGGGATACACGTAATTTTAAAAATAAAGAATTGGGGGTTATTTTTCGCATTCTTGAAATATTTTATATTAAAAGAAGAAGGAAATTTATTAATTTAGGAACACTTATAAAGCCATTAGTAAACCAAAGCACACTGTGGCAACATTCACTTCTTCAGCTGTTATTCTTTGAGCAATTTCAGTCTCACAAAAGACAACTGAGACCGAGAGGCATCTAAGTTGCCAAAATTATATACACAAAATTATTATTCTTAGCAGAGATCTTCAATTCTTACTCAAAGCCTATTAAATATTACTTTATAAGCCTCTTTAAAAGTAGCAAAAAGTAAAATATTATTAGAAAAAACAGGAGAAATAAAAATATATGAAAAACAGACATAAAATTTTTAAAAGTTAAAAATGGTTGCTATTTAAATATATATAAGTAAATCCATAAAACCCTAAGAGTCCTGTACTAAATGGCACAATATTATATGCTGGTAATGTTACCAAATAATTAATAACATTTGTCATTAAGTGCTGCATACTCTTAAGAATGAAGGGACATCAGCAATACATTTAAGAAAAATATCCATCAAAAAAGTTAACATTTTTATTTTGATATCGAAACATAATGTACTTCATTTCTGTTGTCCACATTATAATAAAAGCCTTAGCCCAAACACGTGACTCTAACGATAAAAATAGAAGACACAGTATAAGGTTGTAAGCTCTGCAAGGTTATGAAACATTTCACTTATATGCAATTTACTACTTTTATACATACAGCTTCCCTGAGAATCAACTAAGAATAAAATATCTAAAAGTGATGAGAAGTCTCTTCTCAGAAAGCAAAAAATAGTTCTAAAATTTTTTATGTACAAAAAGAGTACTTCAGTTTTTTAATCCCTGAATGTCAAACAATCTATGAATGCCCCAAAGATTAAACATTAATAATGTGCAATGCAAATTAACTTTATAAATTTCTTACTTCTGTCAACAAAAGGTCACTGCCAGCAATCCAATGCCAACAGGCATCCCCAGTCTGGGGTACAGCAAAAGGAGAGACTTTATTTAGGTAAAGGACTTTGCAAACTTGGGATACACGATCTCTGGAGAAAA
The DNA here is from genome assembly GCF_000151845.1 of Pteropus vampyrus. Taxonomy (NCBI): domain Eukaryota; kingdom Metazoa; phylum Chordata; class Mammalia; order Chiroptera; family Pteropodidae; genus Pteropus; species Pteropus vampyrus. The sequence goes on along the minus strand of NW_011888802.1, from coordinate 12,679,838 downwards.
CTAAAAGTGACTCTCCACAAGGCACAGAGGAGGCCTCCTTATATATAGAAAGTGCCTACCCTGGTCCCTGATTGGTCCATTTTTATGCAAATGAAGAATCCAAATTTGCGCGGTTCGATTGGTCCACTTAGTAGCACTGTCTTGATTTGTCATTATGGAGCTGCTCTGATTGGTCAATAAAGATGCAAATGAGGATTTAGCTGTGCAGCTCAGATTGTATGGGGCAGATCTCAGCCCACTGGTTGAAATAGGATTCTAAAAACTCTTTTATAAGGGTCAGTTCAGTGAAAACACGATGCAGGACATTTGGCAGCCTGGTTTGTGGCTTTTCCATGAAATGCAGCAAAAGTGAGAGGCCCCCCTGTAAACAATGGCTGCTAGATGCTGATTATAAATTTAGGTCTAGCTAACTACAAAGAATCCTTTTTGACAGGTATATTCCTTCTTGGATCAACATTGCAAATTTTACTTCTTAGATCAATTGAAGTTACATTTCATAAACAGAAAAAACAATTTTTAATGAAGAAAAAACGGACCTGCTGATGATAATTTGCAAGGGATAGAAAGGAGATTATAATGATAACTTTGGTAGTGTTTTATAAATTATTTTTTAAAAATTGACAGAAGAAATACTTAGTCTAGCCTTCTAATTTTCTTGATTGAGTAGAAGAAAGCTGTTTTCTATAAGATGATGTATAAACCTGTAAAATTTTTAAGAGCTCAATGGAATATTTTATTAATATGGAATCTCAATCAGTAACTTTTAAAAATCTCTCCATTTCCTCTAACACTTCACTTTTTGGATATGTAATCTTCTCCAATATCTTATCAGTATTTCATGGATTCTTCCTTTCTTTCCTTCCTTCCTTCCTTCCTTCCTTCCTTCCTTCCTTCC
>NW_011888802.1:12604166-12678828 GCF_000151845.1 Pteropus vampyrus | reverse complement strand
TCCTTCCTTCCTTCCTTCCTTCCTTCCTCCCTCCCTCCCTCCCTCCCTCCCTTCCTTCCTTTCTTTCTTTTTTGGGGAAGGAACAGAAATTTCCCATATACCCTCTGCCCTGACACATAGATAGCCTCCCCCACTGTCAACATCCTGCACCAGAGTAGTACATTTATTACATTGGAATTTACATTGACACATAGTCACCCAAAGTTTATAGTTTACATTAGGGTTCACTCTTGATGAGTATTATATGGGTTTGGACAAATGTATAATGATGTTTCCATCGTTATGATATCATTCAGAGTATTTTTATTGTCTTAAAACTCCTCTATGTTCCACCTATTCATTCTCCACTCTCTGGCAACCTCTGATCTTTTTACTGTCTCCATAGTTTTGTCTTTTAAAGAATATCATATAGTTAGAATCATATAGTATGTAGCTTTTTCAGATTGACTTCTTATACTTAGTAATATACATTTAAGTTTCTGCTATGTCATTTCATGGTTATGTAGCTCATTAATTCTAATGCTGAGTAATATTCCATTTCCTGGATGTATCACAATTTATTTATCCATATCTCTACTGAAGGACATCTTGGTTGCTTCCAAGTTTTGGCAATTATGAATAAAGCTGCTATAAGTATTTCATAAATTAAAAAAAATTTTTCTTTCAGAATTAAACATTTCAGCAACTACCTCACTTCCAATATGCATCCAAACCAGGTTGAGGAAGAGGCACTTCCTTTGTTCTACTTCATGTTTTCTTCATCTTTGTTTGTTTGTTTGTTTTGCATTATTGCTAATATTAGCATATTAATTTTCTCCATCAGTATTTATTTTAAACAATGCAGGTAATGTAATAAAACCTTCAAATGGATCTACAAACAAGAGTCAATATAGTACAGAGATGGTTGTTTTACAGAAAGTGAACAAGTTGGCTGGTAGGCAGAGATGGATGTCAATGCTTGATATCCAGTTGCTAAATGAAAGTCTAAATTTGAAATAATAAAAGTGGTTTGAGGGTAGCAGAGTAAAGGTTGAGGTCCTATAGAACACACAGATATGTACTGGAGATAGCCTGCCTGGCCATTTTGATTAATGAGTAACGACTTAAGTAGCCTGGCTGTCGAAAGAGAAAAAAATTACACACGGATATGCACCAGTTGGTAAAAGGTGTGGAATTTTGGGGTCTAGAATTGGTCTCAATTTAGAGAGAGTGGCATCTTTCACTGGATATTGGCAAGCAATACCACATAGTTTGATTCTGAATTTTGCATAGACAATGCCATGAGAGTAAATGTATCCTTACAGACTGGCTCATTTGAAGAGGTGACACATCACAGTTTCTGACCAAAACTACCATTTTGAGGGCAAAGGCCAGCTACACTTTCCCACTTGCTTGTTACCTAAAAACTACCACCTTATCTTGTTTCCTCCGTCTAGTAGACTGTGGTCAGTAAAATATCATCACCAGGCAGAACCCAATGAAACCCACTGCAGGCAGTAACAAATAATAATATCCTTAGTTATTAGAAATCTGGCATAGTTAAATGTTAGGAAATCAGAAAGAACCTGCAGTTGAGTCAATAAAAGGTATTAGCCATCAATCAGTGCAATAAAAATGAATCAATATACAAGCCAAATAGCTGGCTATTCTGAGTCCACAGGTGAGGTGACAGACAACATGTGGTTGTCATGAAAGACAAGTGAATGAATAGAAATGTCAGGTAGAGCCAGATATCCTCTCTGCCAGACTGCCTCACAACTTCTCTGTTATTTTCTTTACTACACTCTCAAGATAGGACTTTGGAAGGTTCTTCTGCTTGCATTCTGGCCATTGTTCAAAGCTTGCAGTACCATTTTATCTGTTCCTTTTGGACAACTGTCCCTTCACTTACTCTTTTGATACTCTTCCTTACATTATGTAGTTCTGAGTTTCTGACCTATATGATTTTCTGTCTCTCTAAAGAATTTCTTTTACATTTTTTGCAAGGCAATATTTTTTGCAAGGCAGGTCCACTAGCAACAAATTCTCTCTCTCTCTCTTTTTAACACCTACAGCACCTGGTCTTCCTAGGTGGTCTCCCATTCAAGTATTAACCAGACTCAACCCTGCTTAGCTTCCAAGATCAGACGGGATCGAGTGTGTTCAGGGTGGCATGGCCATAGACCAAATTGTCTCAATTTGTTTGTCTGAGAAAGTTTCTCTTTTATCGTTGAAAGATCATTTCATGGGGTACAGAATTCTAGGCTTGTGGTTTCTTTCTCTAAACACTTTAAATTTTCACTTCATTCTCTTGCTTGCATGGTTTCTGTGGGGAAGTTGGATGTAATTCTTACTTTTGTTCTTCTATAGGCAAGGTATTTTTTATAGTTTAAAAATGATATGCCTAGGTGTAAGATTTGTTCGTTTGATTATTTGTTTTGCATTTATCCTGCTTGGTGTTCTCTGAGCTTCTTGGGTCTCTGGTTTAGCATTCGACATTAATCTGGAAAAATTCTGTCATTATTGTTTCAAATATTTCTTCTGTTCCTTTCTATTTTTCTTCTCTTTCTGATATTCTTCTTTTGCATACATTACACCTTTTGTGGTTGTTCCACAGTTCTTAGATTCACTTCTATTATTTCAGTGTTTGTACTCTTTAGTTTTGGGAGTTTTTTGAGGATCATATTGACATATCTTCAAGCTTAGAGATTCTTTCCTTTGTCCAGTCAACTAATAAGCCCATCAAAAATATTCTTCATTTCTGTTACAGTGTTTTTTTTTATCTCTAGCATTTCTTTTCGGTTCGTTATTAGGATTCCCTTCTCTCTACTTACCTTGCCCATCTATTCTTGTATACTGTCTCCTTTACCCAATAGTGCCCTTAGTGTACTAATCATAGCTGTTTTAAATTCTTGGTCTGATTTCAATATCCCTGCCATGTTTGGTTCTGATGCTTGCTCTGTCTCTTCAAATTGTTTTTTTTTTTGTTTTTTTTGTTTTTTGTCTTTTGGTATGCCTTGTAATTTTTTCTTGATATCCTGACATCATGTATTGTATAAAAGAAATTACTGTAAACAGGACTTAGTAATGTGTTGGTGAGGTGTGGGGGAAGGCAATTCTATAGTCCTATGATTGAGTCTGTCTGTTAGTGAGCCCACACCTCTGAACTGTGAACTTCATGAGTGTTTCTCATTCCTTCTCTCCCCACTCCCTTTTGTGGGACAGAATGACTAGAGCCAGCTGGAGTTGGATATTTCCCTTCTCCCAGGTCAGTTAGTCTCAGATAATACTCCAACAAGGTAGGCTCTGATAAACTAGTTTCCTCTGAGGGCAGGCCTTGTTAGAAGAACTGAGTGTCACCGTATACAGTAAGTCCTCACTTAACGTCTTGAATAGGTTCTACAACTTTAAATGTAAAGATGTATGGCTGAAATCAATTTTACCATAGGCTAATCGATGAAAATAAGAGTTAATTTCCTACAGCATCTTATCAATATTGTAACAAAATAACATTATTCAAGGATCTGCTGTTATTTCGTAATGGTTTCTTTGCAGGAAGCCTGAGGAAATTTTTCTCTGATATTTACTATAAGAACCTGATAAAGCTCCTGGAGATAAATCTCACAATATCGTGTGGTCCCCACTATGACTGGGCCCCCCTGGAGTTTTTAATTCTCAGGTTGTCCACACTGAACCTCCAGCAATTAATCAATCACATTTCAAGTTTTCTTTTTGGACACAGGTTCCCTTGGTGATCTCTGCCCCAGGAAGATAAGTCCCCTGTATTCACCTGCCTTCTTCCTTAATCATGGGAGTGGTGCTTTGTCCTGTGTCCTCCCTTCACTTACAGATCCAAGAAGAGTCCTCTCTTCTCCTTTTTGAAATCTCAACTGTCCCCCCAAGTTATTTTATTCAATGCCATGGATTTTTGATTGTTGATGTCATTTGTTTGTTTGTTTGTTTGTTTGTTTCTAGTTTGTTTATTACAAGACTGGCTCCTTGATTTTCATGTTTCAGCTCAAGATATTCTCTAAGCAGCCATCCTGACTACCCAATTTAAATCTGGGCTTGCAGGCCACCTCTAAGCACTCTCTTTCACTTTCTATTTATTTTCTTCCTAGCCCTCATCAAACCTGAAATTATCTTGTTCATTTATTTAATTAGATACTGTCTATTTCCCACTACTTTAATGTAAACATTATGAGACAATCAGAAGATAAATCTTATATGCCTTGTTTACCATTGATTCTCAGTGCTTTGAAGGGTATTTTATGTGTGGCAGGTGTTCAAAAAGTACTTGTTTAAAAATAACTCTGATTTATTTAATCATTCTGCTATTGCTGAACTTTTTCGAAATTCTAATAAGCACTGCTCTGATAAACATATTTGCATATAAATAAATTTGTATATAAATTATTGTCCATGTTGACTTTTTCCCTTGATAATCCTATAAGTAGAATTCCTTTAAGTAAAATTGTTGAGTCAAAAGGGATGAATATTTTTAAGATTCTTAATAAATATTGCCAAATTGTTTTCTAAAAAGACTATTTTAATTTACATTTTACCAATAGTATGTTACAATGCTTATCACAGTTTGCCTTTATTACCATGGAGTATTGTGTTTTCTAAAAATCTTTGCTAATTTGAGAGCTGAGAATGAATGTATTTGTATATTTACATTCGTCTTATTATTTGTATTATTGTGCTCTAGTTTTCTTTGTACCTATTCTTTTTCTAGATTGTAGCCTACTTTAAACAGGGATTTCATCTTTTTAGGTGTAGCCTTTTCTGAGGACATCTTTATCAACTTTTAGCAGTTTCTGGACAAACTCATTTCGAGAATGGACTAGTTTTCCAAATGACTGAAAACAAAATAACTTGAGTTCCCAATATTATTATTATATCTTCAAGAATGACAAAATAAAATATATTGACCCCAATGGGCTTTGCTAGCAATTTTGCTTAATTTTTCACACCAGTGGCTCTCTACGATAGTGTTATAACACAGATATGATTGAGATCCAATGGGAAGTGACACAAGTAATGCATTACCAATAATAAAGTTCTGAAACCCGAAGGTGACTTATTTTCATGAATTAGAGCACATTCAAAATTATTTGTATAATAATGAACATGATTCATTTGATTTCTTGAAAGAGAAATTAGTGGTATTAGAGCCTATCAATTGGTTACAGTAGTTTTGTCTACAGAAATATAGAGTGAGTCCCGTCTGTAGTTTTAATTTTGTAGTAGCCATGTTAAAAACTAAAAAAGAACAAGTAAAATTAAAATTAATATTAGCAAGATATTTTAAAACCAATGTATCCAAAATACTATAATTTTAACATAGAATCAATGTAAAAACTTATTAATGAGATATTAAAATTTTTTTTATACTTCTTTGATATCTATTGCATATTTTACACTTACAGCACATCCTAATTTGGACCACATGCATTTCAAGTCCTCAAAATCTTTATGTATGGTGCTACTGCATTGGACAACCCCGGGTTTACAGTGTTAGTTAGGACTTTTATGCATACAAGACAATTAATATATTTTTTAGTAATTGGAATGATGTTTCTGGTAGGTGTCTTAGTTTAAGTTCCCATAGCAGCAGACCCTGAGAGAAGGATTTGGGTAGAAGTAGTTTATTTTGGAAGTGATCTCAGGAAAATACTTGTAGGGAATGGAATAAGATAGAGAAAGGAAGGAAGCCAATATAGGGTGTGTTAGCAAGCAAGTTACTGCTTAGGCAACTGGCCTCCATCCTGCTGGGTAAAAGGAGAAAGAATATTTCAGTTGATAAGCAAGGGGACCGGGATCTTTACCTACGAACTCCCCATCATCTTTAGTTGAGGGTTGATTACAGAGTTTTGGCTTGCCTTGCATATGGGGCCAATATGCTTCAATAGCCAGAAAAGGCCCTTAAGTAGGGAGTGTCAGATAAACAATAAGATGCCTTAGACCTGGAAAGGTGCCTTTAAAGTGGAAAATCATAGCTTCTGCTACAGCAGGTCACACAATCTAAGTAGAGATTCTATTAACTTTAGGAACCCCAGACACTTGAAGCACCAAGACTTTCCTTTTATGCTACTCATCTTGTTCACTTCTGTCTCTAGTTCCTGAAACAGTTCTTGTCAGACAGTAGGTGTTTAATAAATAGTTGTTGACTGTATGTCTTTCCTTAGGTACTGCTTTATTCTTTCAGGCCTCTCCATGTCCTTGGGAGACATGGCTACTAGCAGTTATGGGTCATATCCTTATAACTCCCCAATAAGAAGTAAAGTGAGGTTTTCCCTTTCCGGCTCCAGCAAAAATTCTCAAAGAAGATCAGTTGGCCTGGCTTGGGCCATGAGCTTATCTCTTGATCAATCTTATTGGACATGGCCATGTTATATTATGTTTGGCTAGATTTAAATTGGGTGCCCACCTCTGAGACAACAAAAGTAGAGACTTACTAGAAGGTGGAATGACAATGCAATTGTCACCATATTTGGAACTAGGGAAAACCACTGGAGTATGTTTAAATTTTAAGTGCTGTTTGTCCTATATGTCTTAGCAGAAAAACGCTTGAGGACCAGCCCTGTCTTAGCTGAACTATTTACTACTGTATTATTGGTTCTTATATCTATCATTGATATAATACTTGATGGTTTAACTATTTGAAAGGGATCCTATAGATCATCTAGTCATTTATACTTTGCAAAGGCACAAATGTGTATCATGTGCTCCTGAGGTTTGTTTGGGAATGAATCGTCAAGTACGACAAGACTGGATCTCTCCTTTGATGTTGTCTCCTCATCCTTACTAGAGTCAATGACTGGCTTCATTCGCTCAGTATAATATTTTCAACATTCCATGTTATAGCATGTATCAAAATTTCATTCCTTTTGATAAAATGCCAAATAATATTCCATTGTATGTAATGACACATTTTACTTATTCAATCATCAGTTGATGGACACTTGGTTCCCACCTTTTCTCCCACTGTTTGGCTTTTATGAATAGTATTGTTGTGACGTATGTGTAAGTTTTTGTGTGAATATATGTTTTCATTTCTCTTGGGTAGACACCTAGGAGTAGAATTGTTGAGTGGTATGCTAATCATTTCACATTTCACCAGCAGCGTATGAGGGTTCCTATTTCTCCACAACCTCTCTGATATTTATTATTGTCTTTTTATAGTATTGAACTATTTAAGATCAGTAAACAAGTGCAGATAGAGCTTTGCAAGTTCTGTGCCTGGCCTAGTGGTCATGTACTAGGCATTCACTAAACATTTGTTGAATGAATGAAAAAAATACATGTACACTCACAAGTTGTGAGGCTCACAATAACCCTATAGGAAGTAGGGAGTAGAAGACTCTGATTCCCATTTTAGACCTGAGAAAAATAAGGATCAGAAAGATTAGGTAATAAGTGAAAAGTCAGATCCTTGGTCCTTTGGCTCCAAATCCAGTCTTCTACAATTCAACACTGGTTCTCGGTAAATCTTTGAAATACCGTTATTAGTTAATGTACATAAAAGAATGTTCAGAAGTTTCAAAGATCTTAAGAAAAAAAAAGACTCAGCAGAAACTGAAGGGACTGCATGTTTTTGTGGCTTGGAGACTGCTAAGGAGGATTTTGAGAGTTGTGGGGATGAGAGAATGGTCTAGGGCAGTTTGACAAGGGGAGTCGCTTGACATAACTTTTGCAAGCAAATTCTTCATCTTTGAAGTAGAAATGGTAGCTGAGAATTTACAGGGCTAGAAACTTTAGGGAGGTTTAAAGAAAACTATAAATCAGGTGAGGGCTGATTATTTAGGTTTATAGACTGTATTTTCTGAGAAAGAGATAACATGGAAAGATAGGTAATAATCATAGTTTTCTTACAATATTCAGTTCTAATTGTAGTTCTTTATTTGTAACAGAAATTCTCTAATATATATGAAATATCAAGAGAATAGTATAAACCCTCATCACCCATCAATTAAAAATTATTGACATTTTGCCATTCTTATATATTTAAATAGTCTGACTTTCTTGAAAAGGCATTTTCCCCAACAGCTTTTTGCAGTATAATTGACAATCGAAAATTGTATATATTTCAGGTGTACAACCTGATGACTTGCTATATGTATATATATACATTGTATGTATGTGTGTGTGTGTGTATATATATATATATACACACACACATTGTGAAATACAAGCCTGTCAACATATCCATCACTTCACATCTGAACAATTTTCCTCCTTTTTTTATGTTTAGAATACCCAAGATTTACTCTTTTAGCAAATTTCAAATACACAGTATTGTCAACTATAGTCGCTTTGCTGTAAACCAGTTCTCCATAACTTATTCGTCTTGCATAACTGAAACTAAAAGCCATTATTAATAACACCAATTCAGGCAAGTGACATTTAGGGCTGAAGGGAAGAGAAACTGCTGAGGCCACAAAAGGACTGAAAACTTTAGAGTGAGTCCAAGATTTTGTTCATTGAGTCCTATAATCATTCAACGAATATATTCTAGGTGTAATTTTCATGGACACTGACCATCCACCAGTGAGATAGACCATGCTGGCCTCGGATTTGAGTCCCAATAGGGTTTCATCATTTACTGACTCTAAGACTTGGTTTTGTCCTCGAGCATCATCTTTCTCATGTAGAAAGGACATGAGGAAGGACAATAATAAGGACAATAATACCTCTTGACTGCGCCATTGTTACAATTAAAAGTGAGTTAAAGTACCCAGAAATGCGCATAATCAGTGTTCCGTAATGTATGTTCCGTTCGCCACAGTTATTGTACTAGGTTCTGAGAGCATGATGAAAGAAATAAGGAAGTCTGTCTGTCTCTCCATACTCCTCTCTCATCTAAGAGGGCAGTAAAAACCTCACAGAAGTCCTGTGTACAATGCAACACGTAAGATGCCAAAGCCTGTCCTCAACGACAGCATGCTTTCATCTTCTAAATTCATTTGAGTTCTAATCTTCTGTTATCTTTCTTTAGGTATTGCGGCTCTACAAAGATAATCTGTGCTAAACCCTGCTGTTGTCGAGGTCAGATGTTCGCCCGCAGGTTGGAGAAACTCCCACTGCATCCTTGTTTGGTCCTGATGAGGGCAGTGAGCCCGGCAGGCCAGCTGCTAAAGCTCTCTGGCAGCTCTCTCCCGGTCTTCCGAAAGCTGCAGTCAAAGGGGCGTTTCTAAGCCGCAGGGGCGGGCAGAGCCGGTGCCTCTCCTCTTTACTTCTGGGTGGGCACCTTGATTCGAAGAACGAACTTCGGTGAAATTTGCAGCCAGGAGCGAGCACGTGGGAGCCTCGCTGCCGGGCACTGTGTACCTCGTGGGCCGCTTACACGTGTCTATCCAACGGCGCCGGCTGCCTTGGGTCGCACCTGCGCGTGGCTCGCAGCAGCCTCGCCCGCCGCCTCGTTGCTCGCGACAACCGGCTCTAGGTAGCGAGTGCAGCGGCAGCGGCGGCGGCGGCGGCGGCGGCGGCGGCGCGGAGCAGGCGCCCGCGAGGCAGCGCCGCCCGGGAGGCGGAGGCGGGGACGGGGCGGGCCGCCAGAGCTCCGCTCCCGGAAGCGGATGGTTCTTGGGCTCCAGCCAAGCGGACCTGCGCGGCGGCCAGAGGTCCAGCATCCCCGCCAGCGCCTCTAGGAGCAGCGGGAACTGCACCGCCGCGGGAGCAGCGCGACACCGGCTCTCGCCGCCCCGGCGGGATGATGCTGCCGGTGTACCCGGAGGTGAAGCCCAACCCGCTGCAGAGCGCGAACCTCTGCTCGCGCGTGTTCTTCTGGTGAGCGTCGCGGTCGAGTTGCAACGTCCCACGGTCGCTGAGCCCGTGCCTTTTGGGGAAGGGACTGAGCCTCTGTGCGAGCGCTTTCTGCCGGCGCTTCTTGGGGCGGGTGGGGCTGCCCCATGCCGGCCACGTGGTCCCCGCCTGTGCCGGGCGCGCGGGGCTGGAGGGAGCAGAGTTGGGAGGGGAACCCGGGGACTTGGCGGCGGGGACGCAGGGTTTCCCTGCTTTGCCGCTCGCGGTCCAGCTGGCTTCCAGTTGCGGGGAGGAGGAGGAGGAGGAGAATGGAGGCTGTCTGGGGAGGAGTCGGGGGAATCTTTGCCCAGCAGGAAAAAAGACTAGTGCCCCGCCCTGCCCCGCGCCCCCCACTCCCCCAAACAACATCCCCCGCCCTTAGTCGGCTTTCCCCTACTTCTCAGAGATTCGCATTCGGAACTAAAGCTGCACCCTTTTCTTTCTTTTTAAGCAAGCAGCTTACGAATACCTTCCTTTATCTAATTTCAACCAAAGCCTAATTAGTGCCCTGGACCATTGCCATTTCCCAGTAGTGTCCCACCTCTTCCGATATTGCTTAGATGACAGCTGCGTTACAGCTCCATCGGGCTGGGCTTCCTCCGTGTCCGTGACTACGTCTCTGCCTTTCTCCCTCTCTCCCTCTTTCTCTTGTATGTTTCTCACTGTGTGCCCTAGAAGCCGGTTGTGGCAAATTTCATGTGGGTAAAAAGCACTTCGTTATTATTTAATGAAGGGGGACACTATTTGAACACGATTGGCTTTTGCCTGGTACACATACAGCCCTGACTGGAGCATTTCTTTGACCAGCTCTTTTCCTATTGCTAATATTTCCACTTCCACTTTTGAGAACTACTCGGGATGGGTCTTATTTGCATCTATAACCTTCAGAGAAGCATCCAGGGTCTTGATGCAGGTGGTCCTGCACAACTAGTCTTGTGGTCCCAAAACCACTGAAGGGTCCCTGAACTGGGAGGAAACACAGGTGCAAAACGGCCTACAGAGGTGAAGCTCTTACTAAAGTTTCCCATTTTAGCAGCTGTGACTATTGACTGGGGGGACTTCAGTCACACTTGGTTGATTGTTAGATCTTATGTTTCTCGACTCTAATCTTTCCTACATATTCTGATATTTCCTTTTTTTTTTTTTTTAAGGAAAGCCTAAGGGACCCCAAGGGAATGAGTGCACTTACACTTGTTTTAATTATGGTGTGTTCAGTATGTGTTGGAACATCTCTTGGTTGGTGGCCGGCCTTTAAGGAAAGGAGTGAAGAAGGAATATGGCTGTGGTTACCATAAATTATAAGCAGGCAAACACCTTAAGTTCAGGCAGGGCAAGGACCTTCGGAAGCACTTTGTTTGTGGATTATGGAAATGTTTGTGCATGGAGATGGAAAAGTGAGGGCTTCTCATTAATCACTTGAATAGCCACTCATGTCTGTTTTCCCTGCTGAGGGGAAGGCGTTAATTCCGTTTTACACCTAAAGGCTCTGAAGCAAAGAGAGGTTGAGTAAGTTGCCTAGGATCACACAGCCAGTAAGTAGTGGTGAGCAGAATCCCAAACCAGGCATTGTGACGTCTGGGCTCGTGTTCAAACCAATGCTTCTATTGGGCCACTTGTTTTTAAATGTATGGAGAAGGCTATTCCACACATACCTTTGTTCTTGTAGGCTGGAGTTTGTTAAATTTCTTGCTGTTGGAGATGGTGCATGCTTTAGGGCAACTGTTGTCAAAGTGTGGCACTCATACCTGCAGTATCCACATCACCTGGGAGTTTGTTAGAAATGCAAATTCTCTGGCATCCATTCCAGATCAATTCTGTAAAATTAGAAACTCTGGAATGTGGATTTTAAACAAGCATTCCAGGTAATTCTGATGGAAAGTTAAGACTGGCTCACTGCTTTAAGCCACTCCTCCCATTGTTATTGTTATTCTAGTATTAATAATTTTTAAAAAAGGACAAGTCTTTGTGAAGTCAGTTGTAGACTATGGTTGCCACCCTGTATTTATTTACCCTCTGCAGTTTGAGGAATTTTAAAGTCTGAGGCACTTCATTGATTTTTTTGTGTATCTCTCTGAGTCCAGGCAGGAAAGCTGAAATGAGGCCAGCCAGGAAGTGCTGCCTGGGGACAAGGCCAAACTTGTAGAGAAAAACTCATTTTTCAACTTCTCATTGATTGTTTGCTTTTCTTCTCAAATTTCATCTGCTTTCTAAGCTTATGAACTGGTAGCTACCTTTTTCTTAAAGATGCCAACAACTAGCATACTGACTTTTATACAAAATAACCTTACTGGGATTTTGGTGTTTTCACAGCACATTTTGGACTTGGGGGTCTAAGAAGAGTCATGTATTATGGCTACTGGTAGTTGTTGCAGATTTTTGAAAATAACATATTTTTTCTATTTCTGTAAGAAATTTAAAACTGTAGAGAAAGAAGAAAGGAATAAGGATGATTTATTTCTCTTAGCCAAGTACCTGCTGCTATTTCGATGGTTTCTTAGTCTTCCTCCTAAAACTTTTTATGTACACCTGTGTGCCCACATGCCTTTTCCATAAAACTAAATAGTTTTGAATTCCGATTCTTTCTTAATTTCCTATGGTTAACATTTATTATGGCATAAAATAATCTTCAAAACATGATATTTAATGATTGCAATTTACAGAGTCTCGCTTTTTTTGAACACAGTTTGTTTCTGTGTATTATGATATAATGTATATCCATGCCCATATATTTTGGGGCATCTTTCCTTTTTCTCTATTCTCAGAAGTATTATTACTGATGAAAAAACAAATTGTTTTCCAATAGAATGTTCCCTCTTCATAGGGGTTTGTATGCTTATTTCATTATCAACTCTGAGTACCCGAATTAAACTTTTTTTCTAAGTAAAAAGGTTAATATAATACCAGTTTTAATTTGAATGTATTTGCTTTATAGAGATGAAACATATACTCCTGATTTCATTTGTATTTCTTTGAATTGTCTATTAATAGATTTTTGTCCCTATGAGGCATTTGTATTTTTGAACTAACTTGTAATAGTGCTTAATATTTTTCCACATTCTCATTTGTCTCTTAATTAGTTTAGAGGTTATAAATTTATATATCATTAATTATGATATATAATGAAATATGATATATATGAGCTTTTCTTTTTGATTTCTCCTGTTGCTTTTGTAATATATCTTTTTAAATCCCAGCATCATTTAAATCTCTATAAGTATTTTTTAAAGTTCTTTTCTCATTTCTAACAAAAAAGGCAGCTAGAATTTCTTTTAGTATTTGCTATAAGATAGGCCCCATTTTTTTCCAGAACAGCCCATTTTCCCTTATGGTTTATTGAATACTTCTTCCTGTTCCCCATTATTGAAAATAAATGGCAACAATTGTGAACCATGTCCAACTGGGCATTAGATTGCCCTATTCCCTGAGACTCTCCCTGGTGATATCCTTCTCCCTGATGGTTGGGGTGGTGCGGGGTGTGTGTGTGTGTGTGTGTGTGTGTGTGTGTGTGTGTGTGTGTGTGTGTGTGTACATATGTGCTCTGTATTCCTCTGCCCACCTTTATCCTGGAGGTCAGCAGGTTGGGGGTTAGTACAGAATGTGTCCCCAGAGATGGCAGTTGAGGATGGTTTGGGCCATATGCATTTGGCCCAAAGAGTGGTTAAATTCTTGCTCCCTTGACGCTGGCTCAACAAAGCGAATGCTGTCGTGGAGACTGCCACTGGTGTCAAGACACACTCTCTGGAGACTCTTTTCAGAGAAAGCTGATGACATGAGGGGGAAGTGCATATGGCTGAGTGCTGACGTGGCTTAGAGAGTTGGTTGTATTAGGCTCTCAGTAAATATTGATCATGAATGCATAGAAATGTTTAATTTTAAAATAGGATTTTTGCACCATTTTCAGACTACCTCATATTAATCTCCTTGTTTGTCATTAACAGTTGGAAATCTACATGTTGCAGACGGAGGCTAGTGGAGCTTTTCAGGGCTCTTTCTCTGGCCTCAGTCTGTTCCTCTTTCTTAAGGTTTAGTTTGATGAGTTTTGGCAATTTTATGCAATAATTGCAGCTCCAAGCAAGATATAGAATATCTCAAAGGTGTATTAAAATTTACTAAGTCCTTGCAGTGAAATAAACAGTGTAACAAATTTTATAAGTTTATCTCCTATAGTTTATTCTTGATTTTTTTTTTTTTTTTGGTATTTATCCTTATATTCCTGCATCTGGTGTTAACCAGTATCCTTTCAGTATGTCAAGTAGATAACTTGCTTTTCTGACTTCTCCAGGGGACTCGTCTCTTTCCTCGTGTAGCTCCCAGGACACCTGCTCTGTGGGGTGTGGCGCACGGGGGCGCCCTCTACAACATGAGCTTTCAGTGTTAAGTCTCACCTGTCACTTTTTGATGGGGTCCTGTTCCCAGTGAGGATGCTTCCATGGCTTTCCTTTTTGGTTGAGCTCTAATCCCTTTGTACATATTTTCTGTGCTGATGAATAGCATACAGGTAGATGCCCATAGTGCAGTGGGAAGGTGCGGGCTTTGGAATTAGATGGACTCAGCTCTTATCTTTGGCCCTGCAAATTCTGTGTGGCTGCATGCAAGTGATCTCTGAGCCTTAACGTTGAGAGACTGGAGATGATAGTAAATGCAGTTCACTCAGTCCAGAGTTAAGGCCTCAGGTTGCTAGGGCCAGAGGGTGCCTGAAGACAGGAAGATAAATGTTAGATCCATTTAAAGATTAATCTAATCCACATGAGATCTCTTTATCTATGCAGTCTCACCTCGTTTTATTGTACTTCCCTTATTGCCCTTCATAGATACTGTACTTTTTACAAATCGAAGGCAAGACCCTCCACCAGCAAAAAGATTACAACTCACTTTTTCATGGTGGTCTGGAAAGGAACCCACAATGTTTCTGAGGTATGCCTGTATTATGTACACACACAGAGTTAACTGAAAATGGAAATCAGCAGAGACTTACCTTAATATTTTCTTTAGATGTCAAAACTCATGTTTACCTATTTCAGCAGTATGTTTTGATATGCTGTTAAAAATGCAGACACAGGGCCCTCTCCCTTCCTTCTCCCAGATATTCTTATGCAGGCAGTTAGTCCTCAGAGATGGTTCCATTTAGATAACAATGTTGATAATCACTAACACTGATAGAATGCTTCCTGTGGGCTCAGAATTTCACTCACTGTTTTATATTTAATGTCTCATTCAATTCTCAAGCAACCCTATGAGGCAGGCCTCTTGTGAATATTTATTTCACAAATGAGGAAATCCCAGTCCAGAGAGGTTGAGCAATTTGTTAGGAGCGTCATACCAAGGAGGTCACAGGACCTAGCTGGGATTCCAGACATGGAAACCAGCAGTGCTCAGGTTCCTTATCTGCCTGGCTCTAGCTTTGACAGGTAAATGTTGGTTGTCCAAATAAAAAAATGAATATGCTGACTTTATCCAGCAGACACTTAAAAATCATGCTAGTGAATGAATATGCTCTTTATATATGCATGCATCTGGAGCATGTTTTCCTACCTTCCCTTTATTATGCTGCCTCCTGAATTGCCATGTGGGTTTGTTGGTGTGATTATCCACTTGTGGCATGAACTTGTCAGTTCTTGACTTTTTCATCCTGATCCACTAACATCAAATTCTATTCGTTCAACTTTAAACATACCCTTGGAGTCATTCATTCTTTCAGCAGAGGTTTCCTGAACACAAGTTAGTGGGATCCACAAGGAAGGAAATGCCCAAATATACCTGCCCTCCTGGGGCTTGTGTCCCTCTCCACTCCTGCTCCGAACTCAGTTCACACTCTTGGTTTCTCTTCCTCTCAGTGGGTCTCCTTGCTATATTCTTACCCCTAAAACAAGCTTGTGCTATCCTTCAGCTTAACAACCTCCCTTGCCTCTTCACTGTTCTCAAGAGCAGTTCTTTAGAGTGGCATTCAGGGATCTTTCAGAATATGCTTTTTGAGGTTTGTTTTCCATCATTTTTCATGCAACTAGTCTTTTCTTATTAGGTGAGGCAGGTCTTGTAACTATTCTGCCTTTGCAGGGCCATCAGAGCCAGGATTAGGGTGCTGACTGATGCAAGGCAGCTGCCTCTAAGTAAGCTGCTGGGTTACAAAAGCGGCCGATGCCTGTTTTCCCAGCACCATCGCTAGAGGCACGTTTCTGCCACACTGGCCCTAATCCACGGTGGAGCCTTGCCCATCTGAAGCTGGTTTGCCTGGGCATAAATCTGATCTCTGCTACTTACTTTACCACAAGCAATAATCATTGTACATATCTCTTAGGGTCGTTGAGAGCGTTACGTGAACCAAACACTGATAAGACATTTAGAATAATGTCTGGAAGATAGTAAGCAGTAAAAAACATGAAAAGAGAGCTGTGCCACCTTCCTCTTGTTACTTAACAATTGTAAGCTAACATGTACCAGATAAGTTACTATTTGAGAGTACAATGGGGTACTGTTTTGACTCTTGTGGTTTAGGTTATTCATTCAGTAAACATTTGGGTGCCTTCTTTGTTGCCAGGTTTAAATCCATAAAAATAACATTCTTCTCAAAGAGTTCACACAGTCTGATGGGGAGGCAGTCATTGTATTAGTTCTATAAATAATGCTAGCTGCTTAGAAAAGCCCCAGATCTTAGTGGCTTAGTTAAAACAAACAGACATGCATTTATTCTTATGTTGTCCATTTTGGATTGGCTGGAGTGGGGAACTACACACATACTTAGTAGCTGGACTTCTTATATCTTGTGGCTTGGTCCTTGGGTCCTCTCCATCAGGTTTTCTTTATTCAGCTGGAAAGGGGTTGTATATGTTTCAGACTTGGAAGTGACACACATCATTGACACTCACATCCTGCCAGCCAGCTCTCAGTCATGTGGTTGCCTCTTACTATATATAAGGGAGCTAGAAAATGTGGTCCATGCATCCAGCAGTCTACTGCAAGAGTTAATCACAACACTTTGGGGTGTGTGCTGTAGTAAAGGAATAAGGCATACACCAATGGAGTGTTTTGAGGAGCCGTCGAATGGAGAAGGTGGGGAGTCATCCCAGGAGGGGATGGATGTATGCAGGATGCAGAATTGTGGAAAAGGGGTAATGTATCCTGAGAACAGTGAAAAGTGTTATGGACACCCTTTGGTTGTTATGCCCTTCCCTGCCAGCTGGTGGTGTTATATACAGTCATCAAGGTCATACCTCTCCCCTATTCCTTATCAATAAATATGCCAACTCTCAGACTTCATTTCTTCCTTCTACCCAGATCTGTACTAGGTGAACACCTGCAGCCCTTCTATGGTTTCTGGATTAGCTCCTTATTCCGTTTCCTGGTTCCATGGTCAGTTTTATGCCGGCCTCTTTGTGAGGTAGTCCCTGCCTGCTCTTTTTCCACAGGCTAGGTCCTGTCTGCCCTACGTCCGATGTCATAGAATCATAAGGTCAGAAGGGAGGGATCTTTAGTTCACACTCAGTATAGGAATCCCTTCCAGACATTGTGTAATGGGGACATTTACTACTTTTATTTCTTCATATTAGAATGCCAGAAGTGTGTTGTATGGTGCCGCAGTTTTCTTTCCGGGAAATTTCTACCCATCTGTATCTCTTTTTTATTTTTTGTCAACACACAGAAAGTTTACGTCCCCGCTTCACATGATAGCCTTCTGGTTTTCAAAAGCAGCTATCATGGACCCATGAAATCTTGTCTTTCAGAGAATTGTCTCCAGTTTATGCTACCTTTAAATGGCAGGGTTTTCCTTTGGTTGAAATGAATGCTCTTTAGTTTATCGGTGTTTTGGTTCTAACGTGGCACTTATAACTGGACATAGTATTCCGGGTTTGATCTGTTCAGAGGTAGTATTTTAAGTGACTACTACTTTGACAGTTTAACAGATGGTTTTGAGTGCTTACTGCGTTCCAGGTAATGTTCTAGACTAGGAGTTGGCAAACTATCTTCCATCAGTCAAATCTAGCCTATTGTCTGTTTTCGTTAATAAAATTTCATTGGAACACAGCCTTGCTCATTTATTTATATCTTGTCTGTAGGCTAAAGCAGCAGAGTTGAGTAGTTGCAACAGAGTCTGTATGACCTGCAAAGCCTAAGATATTTATGATCTAGCTCTTTATTGAAAATATTTGCCTACCCTGTTCTAGGTGTTTGGGATATAGCAGTGAGCAAAATAGATAACAAACACTGCCTTCATAGGACTTAAATTCTAGTGAGAGAACAAATACTAAACAAGATAAATAAGTAAAATATAGTTAAGTTAGATAGTTATAAGTGTTGAGAGGAAAAAAATAAGGCAGGGAAAGGATTTAGGAGTGTGTGTATGGGGGAGGGAGATGACAATTTTAGGCAGGGCGGGCAGGGAGAGCTACACAGAGAAGGTGAGGAAGCGAATCATGCACATTCTGGGAAAATGGCCAGTGCAAAAGAAGAGATCGTGAGGACTCTGTTGGCCTTTGGAGGAGTTGGGCTATACTTGGAATGAAGTGGGGATTTAGTACAATCATTTTGGCTGCTGTATTGTGAATAGACTAAAGAAAGTCATAGGAAGACTAGCAGATGTCACAGCAATTCAGGCAAGAAATAATAGGCCAGGATGGTAGGAGTGTCAATAGTGAGTAGCTGGATTCAGGGAAGAGCTTATTTGAAGGTGGAGCGGGGGAGTCTTTGATGCTAGACAGACTTGAGAAGAAGGGAGAGTCAAAATTGCATCCATGGTTTGGGCCTGAGCACCTGGAAGGATGGAGTCACCATTAGATGAGATGCTGAAGCCTGCAGGAGGAACAGGTTGGAGAAGACCAGGAGTTTGGTTTTGACCATGTTAAGTGTGAGATGCCTGCTATACACATTCAAGTGGAGAGATCAAGTAGGTAATCAGTCATCAATCAGGGGCTCAGGGAAGAAGTCTGGGCCAGAGCTAAAATTTGGGCATCATCAGCAATGTATATTGGACACATGGTCAACTGACCTCACAGTCTATGGGGTTTGTCATCACACAGACTTCTCTTTTAATCCTATTTAAGTTAACTTTGTTGTGTCAAGTTTGGCACCTCACTATTGCCTGTTGAAAGTTATTTGAAAACTTTTGTAGTCCGAACACCAAAAAGGACAGGTCCTGGAACTGTCTTCCTCGAGCGTGTGGCTGATCTGCTAGTGAACACCATGGACAGTAGATTAACTTGGCCACCAGTTTGGGAGAGTCATGCTCTCTGTCTAGAGGTATTGTATCTACTGGACATTCTGAAACTCTACAAAGAAAAGAATTGAGCTTAGTTTGGCATGATTTTCTTCGAATGAACGCAGGCTGGCTCTTGGTGCTGTCTTTCCTAGTTATATACACTTGCAAATTGCCTCCTTTAAATGATTGACTTGTGTGATTTCTATTAAGCTTGCTAGCTCTATTTTGTCTAAGTTTTTATTAATATACAGCAGTTTCTCAAACCTCGCTATGATTGAATTACATGGGCAGCCATAAAATTCAAATACTTGGTCCCTTGTAGGCCAATTTGAATCACCTCTGGGGTGGAATGCAGTATTTTTAAAAGGTTCCTTATGAGTCAGCACTGAAGACTAAGAATCACTGATTAACAGCTTCCCAGAGGTCAGACACATTTCCGTGCATATTTCCATTTTTCTGGCCAAGGGTTCTGAACTGCCCTCATCTCTACCCCTTTTCATGTTCCTTCCTCAAAGCATGAGAACAACTGGCATAATGAAGCTTATTTATCCCTATGGGGACTCAGCAAGTGATTGGGGAAGAAAGGGGCTTGCTATGTGCAAGGATCTTAGAGATGCTTGGTCTTTGGATCCTTATAGTAACCTCTTGTCGAAGCTGGCTTTGTCCTTGTTTTACCCAGGTAAGACATAACGAAGCTCTGAATTGAGTCACGTCTGACAAATTCCAGAGCCTGAGCTTCGGCTTCCCGGTCTTTGTTTATGTCCTTACCTTGGTCTGACAAAGATGCCAGGGTTGATGGTGCTTATGAGGGTAATGGAGTAGAAATCTCACTCTAGTCAGTTAAAAGCTTGTGAATATAAAATTGCTCACCTAATAAACTGCTTTTATTTGCAGACTTTTATTGATGGGCTTTATTGGGCAGGATGTGACTGAGATTACGTGGTAAATTTAACTGACTACTTCTTTTAATGTCTCCTGTTGAAGTGACCCTTCACCAGCTAGGCATTGTGTGCCCTGCCCTTCAAGATAGTATGAAAGGTGTCTGTCCTGTTTGAAATTAGTAGATGGGAGATTTATAAATGACTTAAAACTTTAGGCTGGGCCTGGAGAGGTCTGATTGTCACAGAATCCAAACATGACATTTATTTGAGTTCTGAGTCTTCACTGAGCAACACACACAGTTTATTCAGCTGTAAAACAGATAATGCATTTTTAATAGCTGTTATCTGATGTGGTACCAGTAAGTGACTTCTACATATCAGGCCCTCAGCAAATGGGTACAGTGGGGATTACTGCAAAATTCACCCCTTTATCATATCTTTTTTGTTGTTGTTTTAAATGATCAAGTGTTATTTAAAACTAGGCCCAACCCTGCTTAGCTTCCGAGATCAGAAAGGATCGGGCTTGTTCAGGGTGGCATGGCCATAGACTCATGTGACTTTTAAAAAAAACTAAGTTGTTAGCTCTTTGAGGGTAGAAACCAGTGTCTCACATTTTTATCTCTCAGCGCTGAGCTGAGCATCTCACACTTAATAGGCTTATTCAGTAATCGCAAGTTGTTTCTTTAGTCTTTTCTGATTCCTTTAAAGCATGAGAACAGCTGGCACAGTGGGGCTTACTCATCTCTGTAGGGGCTCAGCAAGTGATTGGGGAGGAAGGGGGCTTGCTCTGTGCATGGATCTTGGACATACTCATCTTTGGACCCTTTTATAACCCATTTTCTAAGTTACATTCAAGCAGGGCAAGGCAGCAAGGAGGTCATGTGGTGCAGTGTGTAATAACATCTCTGATGAGTGAAGAAGTGACTGCCCTACAGAAATTAAGATCTGTTAAAAAGAAAGCAACATGGAAAATTAATTTATGCTAAGAACTGGGCTGCTATTGGTGGAAGCACTTTGCAGTTTATAAGGTGGTATGACTACATCCACCAGAAGTCTTCTCGAAAGCAGTTTAATAACAGCACTGCGCCTGGAACTGCTCAAGTCGGCTTTCCGTTAACGGCCCCAGACCCCTTGATCTTAGACTTCTAGTCTGCAGAACTGTGAGAATAAATTTGTGTTGTTTAAGTGCCCCCATTGGTGGCACTTTGTTATGGTAGCCCCAGCCGATTTAAGCACCCATATGCCCCATTGAGGTCTTGGTTGGAGTTAGTGCCACTGGTTGTCATTGACAGAGCTACTTTGTATTTGTGATAGTTTGTCCTCTATTAGACGGAACCAGCCAAGGATTCTGACCCCACAGCCTTACCCCCTACTTGACCTGCTCATTAGAGACCTGTCTCCTCATATTTTTTTGAGTTGAATTCAGGTAAAATCGCTGAAACCCTTCAAGACGTAGAGCTAATCCACATAAATCCTCCAGAGTGCTTTACTTAGGAGGAGAGCAAATCCTGTCCCCATACAGGCAGTCTGGGCGTTCCAAGTGTAATTATTGCCCTTGAGAATAGATCAGTCGTTGTTGCTGTTAGTTCCCCAGAAACAGGTGGGTGCATCTGTGGTGTAAGGCTGTCCAGTGTGAGCTGTTCTTTCAGGCAATGAGGTAGCTCAGTCTTGTGCTCTGAACTTTGTCTTTTACAACCTACAGACAAATTTACTAAATTATTTTGCTTTGGGGAAAAACCTATGCAAGTCTATGCAAGTCCATAGTGTATCCAATATTAATAGCCAAGAAAAAATAGCCAAGAGTTTGTTCTCTCAGGCAAACTCAAAATCTTCTTTCTTCCCCTTTAGAATATAATGTAGTCCAAGTTTTTTCTTAAGACAAAAATTTTAAAGAGAAACTTAGTCCCTTTGAGTAAGCCACATTAGGATCCCCCCCCACACCAGTGGATTTTGATCATCTGTGCTAGGAGCCACTCAGAAAGTAAACTGAAGACTTTGTAAGGGAAATTCCACAAGGCTGCTTCATTTACACAGTTCCTTGGGAAGGATTTTTTTCCTGTAACAGGGAGGCACATTTTCTAAGAAACCCTTCCAGGAAGGATGAGGTGCAGCAGGAAGGAATCCCACAGAGCAGCCCATTCACAAACATAGAAAAGGGAATTAATCGCCTTTGATTTCTGGAAATTGGCATTTGTATAGAGAGCAGAACAAAGTGAGTAAAACAGCAGCTACTAGTGAACGTAATAGACTGTGGAAAAGGCAGTGGGTGAGCTGGGTGAAGGTTGCATTGGTTTAACTGAACTCCGACTAGCAACCTTTAGATGATCTGGAGACAGGCTTAGCCATTCTGATTCCCTGTCACTTTAGGCTAATTCTGTACGAAAGTTTTATTTTGAATAGTTGGTGACATGAGAAACAGAGGCCTGAGTAGGTCGAAGTAAACTAGCCCAGGGTCACTCAGACAGAAGGTCTGGTTCAAAGCTGTTATGCAGTTTCCTCCCTCTCACATATTTAGATGAAATTCCTGGCAAGAATTTGGAGGGAGAAAGAGGCGAACATGAACACCAATGCAGCACCTTGTATGTCGAAGGACTGACCATGCTAAGCATGTAGAGAACGTAGACATGAGTAAGGCTCCAGTGTGTCTTTCCAGGGTGGGAGGTGTGGGGCAGGAAACAAGGCAGTAGCTTCAGGTCGGCCCTGTGGCTACCACGAAGCTGATGAGCTTGGCTGGAGGTCCCATTCCACACTTCCTGCCTGTTCAGTGCTCACTTCCCCAGGCTCTTTACTGCCTCAGGCTCCTACCTTCTCCTGTGTTCTCTGGAACTCTCTTTTCTCTCCCCACTTCCCTCTCAGAAAGGCAGCCCCATTTACTGGTTTCTACAAAAGTCCATGCAGAGTGAGGTTTGGAGATTTTTGAAGATTTTGTTTGATTCTCAGGGGAGGGCCTTGTGCCCTGTCCTCTCTCTTTCTCTCTCAGCTCCCCTCCCTCTTTGAAGTAAAAGGCAAAGTCCCTCCTCACCTTGGACACAGGCATTCTGACCACTCCAGGACCTGCTGAGATGTCCATGAACAGTTTTCTAACTTATTATGCAAATTCCTATAATGCTAGGTAGAATGCTACCATATCTGTGATTAACATTTGTAAACACTTTGCCGGGTGTGACCACTTTCACTGCTTCTAGCTGAGGAAACTGAGGTGCACAGAGATTAAATTTTGTGCCCAAAGCAACACACCTTAGTAAATGAAGGGCAAGGGTTGGGGGTTGTGGTGGTGGTGGGGTAGCGTGGACTGTCCGATTTCTAGCTCCAAATGTTGAAAGCCCCATGCAAAGGTCCTTGGAAGGCAGAGGGAGAGTTACACTCAGACGTGTGTTTTTGCTGGAGGAGCTGGTGTGATCCAGGAAAGGCTTTGTGGAACGGGTGATGCTTATAGAACTACGTTGTGTTTTAGTTTGTGCAGAAATTCTCTTTCCTGTCTCTAAACTTCTTAAGAAGTGTACCTCCAAAAGCATGGCTACCGATGATGACTTCTTTTTTCTAGGCTTTGCAATCTTGTATTGATATTAAGGACCAATCTTTATTTCTGAAGTGTCTCCTGGTTCCCAATGGATTTTAGCATTTAGTTAGATTGTAGTGAAAAGGGTTTATGTTCATTATATCTGGGTCTCCTAACAGGCTATGATTCAATGTGTCGACTCATCTTTTTATTTGGGAAGGAAATGATTTGATGTAGCAGCCTCCTTCCTACCCCTTCTGCCCCGAAAAAGGAAAAAGAAAACACACCTTGATTTGATATGAAATCAGATTAATAGTAAAATTTTTGATTGCTTAAGGTCGTAGAGCTCTTGTCAGTCTGTTTAAAAAAAATTTCTTTTTCACCTGTGCCGGGTGGCTCTAACTCTTGGTTTGCCCAGGATATCCTGATTTATACCCTTTATCACATTGCAATTATTAACAGCACCTCTTTTTATCCCTATTTATCCCTAAGAGTATCTTAGGTTGGATGATAAATAATATGATTGCTCTAACTGAGCTGAAGTTCATATTCCATAAAATATGCCCTTCCTCGCTAGCTATGGAGCATGGGCAGGAACTGTGGACAGGGCGATGCCAATATTTGCTTAACGTTTACCAAGAGTAATGACTAGTGAAAACCTATTAATATTCCCACTTGAGTGGGTATCCTCAGAAAATAACCCCCGGCCTGTGCTTTGTATGGAAGAATGATGGTTGTGAAAGCTACCAGGGGAGAGTGTGTGGTTCTTGAGGTGACACCTGGCAGGCCAGGCGGCGGGATTCTGGGGTGGTTGGTCCATCGGGCTGTGGGAGCTGGGGGAATGCTGACAGTTACTGTGTAATGTCTCTCACTTGTAGTCCAGTTCGTGTGGCTGCAGGGACCATACCTAAAGGGTTCGTGTGTGAAGATGAGTGTGAGTTTAGCCAGCGAAGGCAATTATAAGTAAGCACTTAGTTTCAGAGGTGTAAGGCACGGAGAGCGAGCCCAACAGAAAGCCAAGACGAGGGAACCACGGTGAGCTTTCCAGGAACCAGGAAGTCCTGGGTGGAGGCTGGAAGGCCCCTGAGATGTCACAAACCTTCACTGTCTTGGCTTGCTTAGACAATATGCCGATTCCGGTGCTTTTGGGGTGGGTTGGGAGAAGGAGTAGGCCGAGAGCTATGAGGGGCCTGGGTGGCTTCCCTGTACCCTTGGAGTCTGCTGAGACAGGCAGAGGCTGAGGAAGCCAGATTATCGGGTGAGTTTACACTCTGTGGTGACTGTCTTTGCTGTGTGATCAGCTGTGTGATCTCGGTCCGATTCCAATCTGAGCCAGTTTTTTTATTCATCAATTGAACATGTTAGTTTTAGCCCTGTGGGGTGGATGGAAGATGTTAGCCACGTTTGCTGTTTTCCTCCAGGACTTGAAGCCCAGCTACCTCTCCCAGGTTCCTGGGTTCACTCCTTTCTACAGGATACTTTTTTATGGTCTCTGCTGAATTAGAGGCAAATACTTAGTATTGCAGGATTTTTCTCTAAGTGTTCTAGGCCTTAGGGCTTCTGCACTTGACGTTACACGCTGAACCTGCTCTTGTCTTTCAGCTCCTTGCCTCCTTGGCCTCCTTGCTGAGCTCTCCTTCATCACCCCATCTAAAGCAGCCGCCCCCGCCCTCAGCCACGTGTCCCTATCATATTTTCTATCTGGGCGATATCATTGTTTTGAACCTGTCTTTTTTTTTGTTTGGTCCCTTCCTAAATGTGAGCTCCATAAAAGAAACCCTGTCTGTGGCTTAGAACCTAGAAGAGTACCTGTTACATGATGAGTAAGTGCTTCGCAGTTAATTTGTGTTAGTGAATGTTGTGTTCCCGTTTTCCTACAGTCCTGTTGTTGAGATTCCTGGCAAAAGAAGTGAGTTGTGGGTTGCTTCCTTTTTTATTCAAAAAGGCGTTAATGCACATGCTGTGGCTTGAGGGCTGCTTCATGGGGATAAGGGAGGAATATTTCATTGCGCTCTGGCCTCTTTGGGGGGAGAAAGAGGAGGTGGCTCTTGGGTTTCACAGCTGGGTATTGGGGGGTTGCCCTTTCACTGTTCTTGACCCTTGTGGCATATGCATGTGGGGAGTGATTTGTCTTCCTTCCATGTCCGCCTTTCTTCTGATGAGGTGAACTGCGTGGAGGGGTGAGGAACAGAGAGGCTTTTGGTGGGAATTGTATTAGCTCGAAAATGGCATTCAGAATCCTGGGATTGGTTTAGGACTGTGGGGAGACAGAGGACAGGCGCAGAGCTGGGGGTGACAGGCTATCTGTAAAATATCTGTACATAGCATTCTCTTCACAGTCTGAAAAAACCTGTTTGTGTAGTTTTTCCTTGTTGTTTTTTTTTTTTTTGTCCCCATCTCTGAGCTTTTGTGGTTATAGGAAATATTTTTTTTAAAGCGAATGAGAGAAGATACCAAGATTATTAAGAAAGCTGTTTTAGTGGGTCCTGAGATTTACTATGGAATTTTCCTCTCTTGATTTATTTCCTGCCAAATAAGCCCTTTAATAGACACGTACACAGGCTTTTTCAAAGAATGTTTTTGTTCTTTCTTTATATGCAGCTATTCAAGCTGAGGGTTGGTATGTTCGTAATTGACCTAATGCTTCAAAGAATGAACTGGTTCAGCTGGAATTTTCCTAAAATCTATGCCCAAATAGAAAAGGGTATGGTTTATAATTAGCATTTCCTCCTTAACTTTGGATAATAGCAGAAAGGTTATTACATTTTAAATTGGTGTTATCATTTTAGTCAGCTGTTCTCAATATTGTTCTCAATATAAAATTTGGTACCCTGGTCTTATATTTTTTGGTACAAGTTGTTTTTGCTTGTCAGAATGTGGCTGACAGATTTTATTTTCAAGTCTGGAGTTGTCGCTGAGAGCTTGAAACAGTTGTCTAGGAAAGAGATGAAGGGATGGTCATAAAGAGGGACTACTGTGGTGTGGAAGAGTGATCTCATGTTCAAAGCCAGCAGGGGCACTGGGGACACGTCTGTCACACCTTCTCTTCTGCCTTAGTTGGGGCAGCAAGGGCCTTATATGTTTCATTTGTGGAGCGTAAGTAGTCTCAGTGATTAGCTCATCGATGATTACAGGAATGCAAGGTGGTGGTGACGTCATTAAAATTAAATGAAAAACTAGGCTAAATGGTTTTAGGAGTTATTTATTATTTTCCCCTGCCTGTGAAAAGGTTTTTCAAAGGCACATGAGCAGTATAAATCAGATCGCCTGGAGAGTGTGTGAGAGTTCTGAAATGCTTGCTGTGCTCAGTGAACATCATTCTCACCTGTACTCCCCAGCATGTCCTCCAAAGAAGTTCTCTCGGATACTTGAGATTAATTTTTTAGTGGACAAGGCTTGCAAGCAGAGTTCTTGGGTGGGTAGGAGCTTCTTGAATGTTCAGCCTGTTTCCCAGGCTTTTGACTAATGGTGATGGAAGCCAGAGGGAATCCTGTTCCATCCAGTTTCATGTGAAGTTATGCCATGTGTATTCTCTGTTTCTATTAGGCCCAGTGTCTGTTATGTAAATAGAAGAGGAATGTACAGTTAAAGTAAACTTAAACCTGAACCCAAGAAAGGTCTATTGCAAACTAAGTGTCCTTGGGAGTTACTGCCAAGTTCTCATCTGCTTCCAGCAATTTGGGAGCAAACATGGTGCTATTTGTTTGCAGGTACTGTAAACATGCTGCTGGGATGTTGAGGGTTAAGGTGATACAAATATTTATTGAGGTTTTATAGACTAATAATCTGTTAATCATAGCTGCGGTCTTGGAAAGTAAACAACCTCCACATGGGCTTCTATGTAAGAATGGCATGGCGGGTGGGGGGCCAGTGTGAACCTAAGGCCCGTATGTGACCTTGTCCTCTATTCCTAGTCCAGCGGTAACTGTTCCCATGATGTGGCAATGACTGCCTTTGGAGAGCTCCCTGTTTATAGCTCTGTTTGGACTCGGGTGGCAAATACTATTTTTGATAGAACCCAGCCAACTCATTCACATTGCACACACTCATGTGATCTGCGTGCAGCTGTCTCTGGATTCATTTGTTAGCTGTGCCTTAAGACAGCAATTAATTATAGGTCTGAGTTAAACTTTATTATGGGTTGAGAAAGGCCAGCTGGCTGACCTTTCTGTTTGAGTCTTTTTTGATGTGTCTTCCATTGCTCATCATATGACCACCATCTCTGAGGCATCAGAAGTGAGAATCTCTTTGGTGGATGGCTCTGCCTAGAGATTTACTACTCCAAGTGTGGTCTGTAGACCAGCAATACTGCCATCACCCAGACATGGGAGAAATGCAGAGTCTCAGTCCCCAACCCAGACTTAGTAAATCAGAATTTGTATTTTAACAAACTCTCCAGGTGGTTTGTGTGCACAGACCTAGGCAAGGCTCCTATTGTCGTCCGCTTAGTTGAAGCTGGGTTGCTACCTCTTCCGGGTTCTGAGGAGAGTGTGTGTGGCGTGGGGGTTCTAGGGCCATGTGAGTGTGTCATATATCCCTTCCTTTTCAATGCAACGTGGTCTCACCTAACTGCAAGGGAGGCTGGGAAAGAGAGTCAAATTGTGTGCCAGGAATAAGGGAGAAGGAAGGACCAGACTCACATGGACCAAGGAATGAATTATGTAAGCTAAGCTGTGGGTGTAGTTCGGTGGTCAGTATTATGCCTACCTTTCCTTTCCCTACTCCTTTTCAGTTTGTTTTTCTTAATCGCTATATTAATTAAAAGATTGAAAAAGATAATAATTTTAGAGAAAGAGATAATTTTATTTCTAATGATGGATAGCACCAATATTAATAGTTGGGTGACTTTAACTCTTATAGAAAAAATACCCAACATGCTTATCAAATACCCACCACCTGAGACCTGTATGGGTGTGGACTTCACCCTAGTCTTCCTCCTTCCCTCCCTTCTCTTCTATGATGGAAAATGACAAGCATACGTGTATGTACATATTGTACGTATAACCCCTGACTACCCATCTACAAGTATCAGCAATTACCACCTCAGGCAATCTTGCCTCGACTCTACTTCCACTTACTTATTCTGAATGTGAAGTGTCCAAGTCTGAGGAATGAAGAATAGTGTTTATGGGCTGTTGTCCCTCCAAAACTCATATGTTGAAACCCCAATGCCCATTACCTCAGAATGTGACTGTATTCAGAAATAGGGCCTTTAAAGAAGTGATTAGGTTAAAATGAGTACATTAAGATGTCCTTATAAGAAAATTTGGACACACAGACACCAAGGGTGCATGCACACAGAGGACAGGTAAGCCATCTGCAAGCCAAGGAGAAGGGACCTCAAGAGAAACCAACTTTACTGACACCTTGGTCTTTAACCAGTGAGATCGGTCCGAGTTCTCACCTTACAGGTGTCCCTGACTTGAATCCTACCTTCTTCATGCTGGCGTGGCCTCGGTGCTCACATTCCTTCCATGGAGAGCCCTTCTCCTACCTTGTGCTTGTTGTTGCCATCAATTCTCACAGCTGTCCAGAGTCCTAGACCTGTTCTACTTCTTCTGAGCCACTGATCAGTGGTGACAGGACTGGGGGGCACGAGGGGACACCAGTGACTGGGGCTCATGCGTCTCATTCAGCTAGGTGGTGTCCTAAATCCCTGCTTCCCTGCCTGTCTGTCCCTCAGGTGTCTGCAACAACTAAATTCTAAGAGGATGGAGGGAGGGATCCATCTCTGACCAAGTACACTGAAGCCTAGCTTTTTGTTTCTAGTTTAGTCATTTAACTGACCTTGACTTCTTAGGCCAGTTTTTCTCTCTGAGGCTCGTGGGCTTTACTAGTTTTTCCGAGGTGTGTTCTAGCTCTAACCTCCTTTGACTGAATAATCATTTACCACACACCTTTTTGTGACTGTCTTTCCTAGAATCTCAATTCTGCATGAGTTTGAGGCCAAATATATAAAGAGTGCTTGCTTGAAATATAGACTTAGTCTCCACCTCGGATCTGCAGAATCAGAACCCCAATAGTGGGGTCTGGGCTTATTTTTAATGAGCTTCTCAGGTAATTTCATTGCAGGTTAAAATGTGAGCACTCTGTCCTAGAGTGAGAGCATGTGGCCACAAGGGATTAGGAGAGAGGAGCTCTTAAAACATTCCTAGTCATTTCCTTTAGTGCTAGCTGAAGAGTTCCTAGTGACAGTGGTGGGCTTCTGGGCTCCATGTCTAGGACTGTATTTTATATTACAGGTGAGGACAGGGAGGCAGTGGGGGAAAAAGGCGGTCAGCAGAGGAGCAAGTAGATGAGTGGACTTCAAGGCCAGCAGAAGCTAAGGAGGCGGTGTCTGATATGTGAGCGCCTGGTCTCGAGCTCTAGGGAAGAGTACCCCCTGCACTGACTTCTGGCTCCACCTCTATCTGAACCTCACAGGCACTGTCCTCCATGAGACTGCCCTCCATTTAGACACCAGAGGCAGATTTGGGGTCCCCAGGCCACTCTCAGATGGCTACATATTTGGGGGTTCCCATATGCCCCTCTGGTTCAGTAATTTGCTAGAACCATGCAGAGAACACAATTACAGTTCTATTTAAGCAAACAGATACAAATCAGAAACAGTCAAAGGAAGAGTCACATAGGGCGAGGTTTGGGATAATAGAGCTTTCTTGTCTTATATCTGTGGAGTCAGGACATGTCACATTCCTGGAACATCAATATG
Source organism: Pteropus vampyrus (assembly GCF_000151845.1). Taxonomy (NCBI): domain Eukaryota; kingdom Metazoa; phylum Chordata; class Mammalia; order Chiroptera; family Pteropodidae; genus Pteropus; species Pteropus vampyrus. The sequence goes on along the minus strand of NW_011888802.1, from coordinate 12,648,763 downwards.
TGACAACACTCAGTATTGACAACTAGGAAAGCTCCCCTAAGCTTTGGTGTCCAGAGTTTCTATTGAGGTTCCATTATTCAGGCATGATCAATTGATTCATTAGCCATGTGATTGATCTCCAGCTCCAGCTCCCCATCCCTGGAACTCGGGCTGATACCACATGGCTCCAAGGCTCAGTCTTCTAATCGGGTAGTTGGTCTTTCTGGTGTGGCCAGCCCCCTTCCTGAGTCATATGTTAGCATAAATTCTCTAGGGGTCACTATGTCACCTTGTTAGCATAAAACATCAGGGCCCACATTCATTTGGAAAATTCCAAAGATATAGAGGAACTGGGACAAAGCCCAGGAACTAGGGACAAATACTAGTCAAAGTATTTTTTTTCCTCCAGCTGTACTGAGGCACGATTGACAAAATTGGAAGGTTTTTAAAGTATGCCATGTGATTATTTGATATACAACTACATTGTGGAAGGATTCTCCCCATTGAGTGAATTAGCCTATCCATCGCCTTATTTATCCTTTTTTTTTTTGGTGAGAACATTTACATTCTACTGTCTTAGCAAATTTCAATTATACAATATGGTATTATCAACAGTTGTCACCCTGTTATACATGAAATCTTTAAACCTTGTTCATTCATTCATCTTCTAGCTGCAAGTATGAACTCTTTTACTAAACTCTCCCTATATTCCCCTCTCCCTACCCCCAGCCCCAGGTCCTGGCAAACACTTTTTTGCTCTATGAGTCTGACCTTGATACAATGCAGTATTTGTCTGGCTTATTTTATATAGCATAATGCCTTCCAGGTTCATCCATTTTGTTGCAAATGACAAGATTTTCTTCTTTTTTAAGGTTGAATAATATTTCATTGTGTATATTTGTGTGTATCATCTAGTGATGTAGTAATGTCATAGCGCAATGCATTACTCAAGTGTTTGTGATGATGCTGTTGTAAACAAACCTGCTGTACTGCCAGTTGTATAAAAGTATAGCACATACAATTCCACATAGTACATAATACTTTATAATGATAATAAAAGACTATGTTACTGTCTTATGTATGTACTATGCTATATTTTTTATCATTGTTTCTCTTGTACTTGATTTAATCTTGTGTTGTTTTGTTTATCGTGACCCTTAAGATTACAAAATTCACTGCTAATGCTGCCAGTAAGAAGCTGCATCAAGTGACTGAGCTGGAAACAACATTAAAACTGATGAAGGACTGCAAGGGTAGGAAATCAGTGATGGTTACTGCTCGCCAGTCAGGCACGTACCATTCCACTGTAGCTATGATCTTGCAGAACAGGAACAAAATGAAGGAAGCTGGATCTGCTTCATTGAAGGCAATGAGACTAACAAAAATTCGAGAAGAGCCTATGTCAGAGATGGAGAAACTTCTAATGATCTGGATTGAAGACCAGACACAGAAGTGTATGCCTCTCAGCACTGTGATGATCATGATTAAAGCAAAAAGTTTGCTTGCAACATTGAAAGAAAAGGCTGGACCCAACTATGATGTTGAATTTATTGCTAGCTCCAGGTAGTGTAAACGATTCAAGAATTGTTATTCATTACATAATATGAAAGTGAACGGTGAGTCTGTGAGTGCTAATGTGAAGGCAGCTGAAGAATTTTTGGGAACTCTAGGTAAGATGATTGTGGAGGAAAATTACCTGGCAGAGCAAACATTCAGTATGGATGTGACCTCCCTATTCTGGAAATGGATGCCTGAAGGAACTTGCATCTATAAGGAGGCCAAGTCAATGCCAGGCTTCAAAGCTTTTAAGGACAGGGTAACAGTCTTGTTTGGAGGCAATGTTGTAGGCTACAAATTGAAATCCTTAGTGATATAGCACAGTGAGAACTCCAGGGTTTTCAAGCATAGCAATAAGCACAAACTAGCCAGTGTACTACAGAAGCAGTAAGAAGTCATGGATGACTGAGCTCCTCTTCCAGGATGCTCTCCTGAACTGCCATGCCAGTGAAATGGAGAAGTGCTGTTAGAGAATCACATGCCTTTCAAGGTTTTGCTTATTGTTGGATTATACTCTTGGACATCCTCCTTTTATTGTTGATGTTCATCCTGATATCAAAGTGGTGTTTCTTCCTCCAAACACTACCTCTTTGACCCAACTAGTGGAACAAGGAGTTGTAGCAGCTTTTAAGGCCCACTGCCTGAGGAGGACCTTTGCCCAGGCTATTGCTGCAACTGAAGAAGGCACTGAGAAGACCCTGCTGCAATTTGGAAAGGATTACAAAATCCGTGACTGCACGAAGAACCTTGCTTGGGCTTGGGGTGGTGTCACTAAAGAGTGTATGAATTGCATCCGGAAGAAGATACTCAAGAGATTCATCCTTGACTTCAAAGGATTTTCCAAGGATGAAGAGATTGCAAAAGTCAACAGGTTGTGGTTGAGATGGCAAATGACTTTAACTTGGATATGGATGAAGATGACATTGAGGAGCTTCTAAACTCCTCAGGTGGTTCCTGAGGAATTGACTAATAAGGAATTACTGGAACCAGAATGGGAATGCATAACTGAGGAATAGGCAAGAGAAAAGGCAATTACAGGAGAAGAAAAAGAAAACCCCTCCTCCAGGAAAATTCACAGTGGAGGGTTTAGTAGATGCTTTTGCAGACTTCAGCAAGCTCTTTAAAAAGTTTGAAAACATGGACCCCAATACTGAAAGGTTTTCATTAATAGAGAGGAATATTCATGGTGCATTATCTGCTTATAAGCAAATCTATGATGGAAAAAAGAACCATACCAAACAAACCAGCGTGGACATATTTGTGAAAAGAGTAATACCTCTTCAAGAAGAGCTTTAGGCAGGTGGGTCCTTCAGAAGGTATTCCAGAAGAAGACATTGCTATCACAGGAGGTGACAGACAGCTCCATGCATGTTATTGCCCTGAAGACCTTCACTTGGGACAGTGATGTTGACGATCCTGACCCTGTGTAGGCCTAGGCTAACATGTTTGTGTCTTAGTTTTTAAGAAAAAGATTTAAAATAAAAAAAATTTTAAAAGTAGAAAAAGGCTTATAGAATAAAGATATAAAGAAATAGTATTTTGTACAGCTGTACAGTGTATTTGTGTTTTAAGCTAAATGTTATTACAAAAAAGTTGAAAAGTTAAAATTAAAAAGTTTACAAAGTTAAGAAGTTTCAGTAAGCTAAGGTTAATTTATTATTAAAGAAAGAAAACTTAAAAAAAATAAATTTAATGTAGCCTAAGTGTACACTGTTTATAAAGTCTATAGTCATGTGCAGTAATGTCCTAGGTCTTCACATTTACTCTCTGCTCACTCTCAACTCACCCAGAGCAACTTCCAGTCCTATAAGCTTCATTAATGGTAAGTGCCCTGTACAGGTGTACCATTTTTAATCTTTTATACCATATTTTTACTGTGCCTTTCCCACATTTAGGAACACAGATATTTGCCATTGTTACAATTGCTTATAGTATTTAGTACAGCAAAAACTACAGGTTGGAGCAATAGGAGCAATAGGCTATAAGTATAGCATAGGTGTGTAGTAGGTGAAATCACCTAATGATGCATTTCTCAAAATGTAACCCCATTGTTAACTGATGCATAACTATATGTTTATTAGATTCATCTGATCTAATATGTAGTTTGGGTCCAGTGTTTCCTTATTGATTTTCTGTCTTGATGATCTATCCATTGTTGAAAGTGGAATACCGAAATTCCCTGGTATTATTGTATTGCTGTCTATTTCTCCTTTTAAATTTCTTAATATTTGCTTTATATGTTTAGGTGTTCCTATGTTGTGTGCATAAATATTTATATGTTCTCATGATAAATTGAGCCTTTTATTATTGAATAATGACCTTCTTTGTCTCGCTATAGTCTTTGGCTTAGTCTATTTTGTCTGATACAAACATAGCTACCCCTGCTTTCTTTGGTTTTCATTTGCCTGGAATATCTTTTCCCACCTCTTCACTTTCAGTCTATGTGTGTCCTTAAAGCTGAGGTGAGTCTCTTGAAGGTAGTATATAGATGGGTCTTATTTTTTCTCCATTCAACCACTCTGTGTCTTTTGATAGGACAGAATATAATCTATTTGCATTTAAAGTAATTATTTATAGTTATGGACTCGCCATTGCCATTTTATTAATTGTTTTCTGGTTGTTTGTAATTTTGTTCCTCTTTTTCTTTGTGACTTGATGCTTTTCTGTAGTGGTGTGCTTTGATGTCTTTATCTTTTGTGTATCTACCATAGATTTTTGCTTTGTGGTTACCATGAAGCTTACATAAAACATTTTAAAAGTCTCTTTTGGGCTGATAATAACTTAACTTTGAACACATACAAAAGCTGTATATTTTTACATTCCCCCACAGTTTATGTTTTTGGTGTCACAATTAACTCATTTTATACTGTGTACACTAACAAATTATTGTAGTTATGGTTATTTTTAAAACTTCTGTCTTTTAACCTTCATTCTAGAGTTGTGAGTTATTTACCCACCAGCAACTTATCATTACTCTGAATTTATATATTTACCTTTTCCAGTGAGTTTTATATTTTCATGTTTTTCTGTTACTAATTAGTATCCTTTTATTTTACCTTTAAGAACTCCCTTCAACATTTCTTGTAAAGTTGGTCTAGTGATGATGAACTTCTTTAGCTTTTATGGGTCTGAAAGACTCTTTCAATTCTGAAAGACAACTACCTGGTAGAGTATTCTTATTGGCAGTTTTTTCTTTTAGCGTTTTGACTATATCGTATTACTTCTGCAAAGATGGCTGAAAAAAAATCTGCTCATAGCCTTATGGGAGTACCCTTGTATGTAAGAAGTTGCTTTTCTCTTGTTTTTAAGTTTTTTTTTTTTTGTATTTTGCCTTTATATTTTATTTTTATATTTTGTATCTATTTCTGTGAGTTTTTTTTAATGAGTAAAGTCATACTTTTAAACTAATACCATAGAGTTTTGATTATTGTATTTGAAATAATTTAAAATCCGGTGGTGTCTTTTAACTTTTAATTTGGACGTAACTTCAGCTTGACAGAAAGGTTGTGAATGGTGCACAGAAGTCCAGTATATCCTTCACCCTGATTCCCTAACATCAGATTCTACCATATTTGCCATTCTAGTATGCATATTATTCCTATTTTATCTGAAGTATTTGAAAGTCGATTGTAGGCATGCTTCTCCATTAGCCCTTAACATTTCAGTGTATGTTTCCAAAAAATAAGGACACTTTCTGGCATAATCACTGTACACTCATCACAATTTAGAAATTAACATTGATACGTTTCTACCATCTAATCCTCAGACTGCATAACCAATTTCCCCATATTACCCATTTTAGGCCCAGGGTCATATGTTGTACTTAGCTGTCGTATCTCTTTAGTGCCCTTCAATATGGAGCAGCTCCGCAGTCTCTCATGTCCTTGATATTTTTGAAGAATCCGCAGGTCATTACTCTGGAGAACATTCTTCAGTTTGGGTTTGTCTGATGTTTCCTCATAGTAGGAATACTAAGAAGTAAATGCTCAGTGCATTATACACACCTGATGTCCACCTATCTCATTATTGCTGATAGTAACTTTTATCACTTGGTCAAAGTGATGTCTGCCAGGTTTGTTCATTCTAAAGTTAATTAATAAATTAAAAAAACACTTTTTTTACTCTGTGCAGTTAGTATCTTAAATACAGGCATTCCTTGTTTTGTGCTTTGCCCTGTTGTGCTTCACAGATGTTGCTTTTTTTTTTTTTTAAATAAATTAAAGGCAAGACCATCCACCAGCAAAAAGATTGACTCACTTTATTGCAGTACTCACTTTATAGCGGTGATCTGGAACCTAACCCGCAGTATTATGAAGGGTGCCTGTAATTTATCAACAGGAGCCAACCCCCTCTTCAGTATAATTAGAATATACTTATGCAACTGATTTCTGTCTATTTATTATGCATCTTACAACTTTGGTATACTAGTTCATTGCCCTTAGTAATTTTGAGTTGGACTTTCTTATTTTGTAAAACTATACAAATTTTGTTACTTTCTCCATCTTAACTTTCTTTTTTTCTCCTTTGACTGCTTTTTCCATCATTACTAGTGTGTCAGTGAACCATCCATATCTGGTATCTTATTTTAATGGGAATGAATTTAATGTGTGTTTTGCTGGTAAGGAAAATTGCTTTTGGATATAGTTTTTAAAAATATATTTAGTAGATAAAGTATATGTTATAGAATTTTTAAATATATTACTGCTGTGCTTATTTTAAGAAATTTAAGAATCGATTTGATAGAGTTTATATTAAATAGGCTATAAAAAATATTTTCTTAAAGAATGATTTGAGTTGCAGTGTTTTTGTTTTGACTTCCTAGGGTAAATTAGTAATAGGATGTTGAATTTTAAACTCTTGGTTTTAACTTTAAACTTTCTGGTTTGCTTGGGCATTTTTTTGTGGTAGAATGATAGAGTTCCAGAGTTAGGACTGACACATGGAGGTGAGATTTGTGTTTCAAGGAGTAAGACTGGGAACGTGAATTAGATCAAGTTTACTTTCATGAAGGAGTATGACAAATTGTACTGGTCACACCTTCGTAAATGTTTCTGATTTAATCTTTAACTGACTTCCTTGCCTTCTGCAGTCCATCATTTACAAGGTAGCTTAAAAACTTTTCATTATTTCTCTTTTTCTAAAGTCTAAATTTCTAAGTTTGGAACACCGGACCTTTGGTTACATCAAACTACTACATTACTATATCAAACCCCATTCAGTTTTGAACCTGCTGTTCCTAGGCAATATGTCTTTGCATGTCTTGCCTTGTTTTTCTAGAAAGATTCTCTCCTCTTCCTCTGTTGTCTCCTCAGTGAATGCTGAACGATTCCTCTAGATTTTACTCAAGCTTTGTCTCTTCCTGGAACCCTCCCTAACCCAGGCAGCTGACTCATTTGTAATAGGGCTCCGGATACTTGTTTGTCTTTGTTTTAAGACTCCTACAGCTAAGGTTGGGATTTTGATGTTTAACCAGCGTTGGGACTGTTTGTATATATGTCAGATGAGGCATGCCAATGCACACTCTACAGCAGGTTCTTAAACTTGAGCCTGTATCAGCCTCACCTGGAAGATCATTTCTAATAAGTTAGGGGATGCTGATGTTGTTGGTCTAGAGACCACACTTTGACAACCTCTGTTATACAGAAGATGGGTCACTGGCGAGCTAGGGTATTGATCACTCACCCCTACAGAGACCTGAAGAAAGCCAAGAAGCAGATCCTGTACATAGCTCACAACCACACTTGTCATATTATATTGTAATTATTTGTAACATAGATCCCTTGCTCACTGGACTGTGAGCTCTAGGAGGGCAGTTGAACCAGTGAATATAGTGATGGGTTTATACCATTATTCTTGTTTTGGTGGCTAAGGGACTGCTGCCAGCGCCCTGTGGCTACTCTTTGGGGCCAACATTTGAAGTAAAGTTCTATAGCTTTTCCAGAAAGATGAAAATGTTTTCATCTTTCTGGCCGTAGTTCTGATCAAGAAGACTTTGCCACCCAGACAATGTCTGGAGACATTTTTGGTTGTCACAGTGTGGGGTGGGGAGATGCTACTGGCATCTTAAGGATTGAGTCCAGGGATGCTGCTGACCATCCTGTAGTGCACAGGGCAGACACACACCCCCCCCCCCCCCCCCCCCCCCCCCCGCCGCCAACAAAGAAGCATGCGGCCTAAAATGTCAGTAGTGTTGAACTTGAGAAATCTTGCTCTAGGGGAAGGGGATTCTAGTGAGGTAGGGTGGGTCTTTCTGTGAAAGTTGTCTTTGTGCCTCTCATTTGTTCCTCACCCCAGTCTCTGTTCTTAGACTCTCTGAGTACCCTATGTACCTCTGCCCCGCTGACCCCTATGCCCAGCCCTGCCCTGATGGAGGCCCTAGGCTGAGCCACAGGAGCCTACAGTGACCACAGCTGGCAGAGTCTTCAGAGAGAATCAAAGAATAATAATTTGCCACAGCTAAAAGTGCATTAAAATACAGTATTCTTTCAACAATAAATGACTTATTTGAGAAGGGCTAGGGCATTTATTGAATGATTAACTGACCTGCATATTCTGCTTGACCTACAGGAGATAGAGAGAGTTGTGTGAGTGCATGTTCTCTGCCACTGCTTCTCAAGCAGGGGAGAGGCATTTATTCATTTATTCAGCTGAGTTTTGAGTGACTTGCTATGTGCCAGGCCCAGTGACTGCCACAGAAAGGCTGGGCCCTGCCTTTATGAAGCTCTTGTTCTAGAAAGGAGATGGACAAAATAAAGAAGGGGATTATTTTTCTACTCAACAGAATAGATTGTAGTAAATGGTAAAGAAAGGTAGTAGAGGGAATTAAGGTAGAAAATCAAGATGTGTGGTTTTTTTAGATAGCGCAGTCAGGCCTTGCTGTGGAGGTGACAATTCGTTTGTGACCTGGAGAAGGGCCTGTGCGATCATGGAAGGAAAGGGGAAGAGTATATGTTCCCATCAAAGAGAATAGGAAACAGGAGCTTGGAACCAGCAGATGGAACACTGAGCGAGGGCGACGGGCAGGAGATGGGGTTGGTGAGCTAAGAGGAACCTGGTCACACATGACACTCCATCAGGAGTTTAAGTGTTCTCTTGCAGGATGACGACATGGTCTTGTATTTTTGAGAAATCATTCTGTATTTTTTGCATATAAAGATCATAGGGAAACCAAGAGTGAAAGTAGGCAGGTCATTTAGCAGACTGCAGCACCAAGAACTGATGGCGGTTTGGGCCTCAGTGGGGGAAGCAGAGATGCAGGGGAGTGGATGGGATCAGGCTGCATTTTGGAGGTAGCAGCTGAGGCAGGGAGGGGAAGGGAGGCATCAGGGGTGACTACCAGGTTTCTGGTTTGAGTTGTGGGCTCCATGGAGTTGACATTTACCAAGATGGGAAAGAACAGGTTTGGCAGGGAAAATCAGGACTTCCATTGGGATTGTGGAGCCTGTTAGACATCTGTGAGGAGATGACAGGTAGGCACTTAGCCACAGGCATCTGGAGTGTGGGGGAGAGGCCTGGTGCTTAGCATTTAGATGGTGTTCAAAGGCAGGGGGATGGACAGGTATCCCCTGGGAAAAGTGCGAGGCTCACCTCAGTGCAGGGGCCAGACTGGCCGAGTAGTTGTGAAGATAGTAGGTGTCAAGTCACAGCCATTGGCAGGCATCGTAGAGGTCTGAAAGCCTATCCTTAATATGTGCAATGGAATAAAGAGGAAGAGATGAGAAAAAGAAAATGAGCAACTGGGGATTGGGGTGCCCTTTGTGTAGGGTGTAGAAGTCACTTGTGATGATACTGGGAGTTGGGGTGAAGTGGAAGCCTGATCCAGCAGTTAGAGTTGCTGAACAACAAATGATAGGCAGTGACAAAGAATTTTTTAGATGCAGCGGTGAGTAGCTGGTTTGCAAGTGTCAGAGATGTTTACAGCTAGGAGGGATGTAGGGCTTGAAAGTGGAGCTAGGGAACCGGAGACTACCCTGAGGCTACAGGGAAGCTGTGTCCCCAGGGACCAGCCAGGCCCCTGCTAAGAGCAAGGAGCTGAGGGCTTGGGGGAGCTCCAGGGAATTTCATGGGAGGATTAGGAGGGAGGGTTAGATTGGGTGGTGACGGTTAACCAGGGAGTCTAGTTCTAGCTGAGGTAAATGGGTTGTGACTTATAGAGGAGTGAATGGTCAGTGGGTGGTCTGGGCCAGGGGCTTCAGGGAGAATGTTCCTATGAGCCACAGCATATGATGGCTCTCACGGGGCTCTATTATTGGAAAGGTGTACCCACTGGTGTTAAGAAAGTGTAAGAGTGAAGCTATTGCTTTTTCAACTCTGTCTCCCAAGGGCCCTGAGGGAAGAAGGGGGTCAAGGAGCACCTAGGAAGTGTAGAGTGTTTGCCAAAGCAGCTCCCTGCAAGCAGGGCATTTCTTTGTCAATTTTTCTATTTATTCAGTGTGTATGTTTTTCCCCTTCAAATGCCACAGTTTACTAAAACTTCTAAGAAGATGTGCCAAGTGTTTCTGTGGCTTTGTGTACTCCCAGGACATGAGGGAACACTCCTTAGGGTGTAGGCCCCTGCAGTCGGGCAGACGGCTCTGTGGGGCCTTTGGCTTTTTCAGCACGGGGACTACCTGTTTTAGTCATTTTACATTTCACTTCCTTCTCACTCTGTGGGAAACAAGAAGTGATGGAGTAACAGCCAAGTATGACCTGTGTAAGGAGGAAACCCTCACCAGGAGCCTCAGTTCAGCTCCAAATACTGATTTATCATTATGGGTCATTTCTACGTGGCTCAAATATTCATTGAGCTTCCCTGTCCCAGGAACTGTGCTGGGAATGGAGTATGAAAAAATGGCCGAGAGACCCTCCTGCCCTGTAAGGACCCCCTGGTCTGTTGTGCAGATTATGGCGCTAAGGGCAGTGTACACACAGTAGAGACCCATTACTGGGTCAGGAAATCAGTTTATTTAGTGGTTGTTGATTGGGGTTTCTTTTCTTTTTTAAAATTAACGAAAATTGTGGTATAGGGATGTCAAGTACAGCATAGGGCATATGGTCAATAACCGTAATAACTATGTATGGTGTCAGACGGGTGATCACTTATTGGGATGATCACTTTGTAAGGTATATAAATGTCTAATCACTACATCGTACCCCTGAAATTAATATAATATTGTATGTTAACTGTAATTGAAAAATAAGGGACAAACAACCCCCCCAAATTTTGGTAAAACACACATAAATGTAAAATTTACTATCTTTTTAAAAAATTGAGGTATGATTGACATTAATTTCATATGTAATAACATAATGATTTGATATTTGTATGTATTGTGAAGTGATCACCACAATAAGTCTAGTTAACATCTTTCACTACACATAGTTACAAACATTTTTTTCATGATAAGAACTTTTAATATTTACTGTCAGCAGTTTTCAAATATGCAATACAGAATTATTAACTACAGTCACCATACTGTACATTATTGTATCTCCATGACTTATTTATTTTATAACTGGAATTTTGTACTTTTTTACCCTCTTTACCCATTCCACCCACCCCTTACCTCTGGCAACCACCAATCTGTTTTCTATTATCTTAAGAGCTTTGTCTCTCTCTCTTTCTGTCTCTCTCTCTCTCTCTTTTTTTTTTTTTAAAGATTCCCCATATAAGTGAGATCATAAGGTATTTGTCTTTCTCTGTCTTATTTCATTTATAGCATAGTGCCCTCAAGGTCCATCCACATTGTCACAAATGGCAAGACTTCCTTACTTTTTATGGCCGCGTAATATTCTATTGTGTATATATACTAATACCATCTTAATTGTTTTAAAGGGTACAGGTTAGTGGCTGTTCTTTTGTGACTGGCTTATTTCACTTAGCATTAAGATCCTCAGGGTTCATCTATATTGTAGCGTGTGTCAGCATTTCTTTTTAAAGGCTGAATAATATTCTAGTGTATATGTATACCACACTTTGTTTATCCATTAATCCCTCAATAGACACCTGGGTCACTTCCACCTCTTGGCTATCATGACTAATGCTGCTGTGATCAGGAGCATACAGTGACTGACATTTCTTTTTCATGAACAAGGGTAGAAAATACCAGAGTAGCATGGGGAAATGTGGACACAGCGTAGGCAGACCTTCTGGGTGTTCAAGAGCACTTAGAAATCTAGATTTGTATGGGAAATCTCTTGTTTTTTCAGCTATTTTTCAAAATAATGTGTGCCACACCAGACATATTTGTTGCTAGGATCTTGCTTATGGGCCTCCACTGGGTGACTACAGGCAGAAGAGATTATGTATAAGGGATTTTTGGTAATGCCACGTAAGTTGCCGTGGACCCAAGGGAGGAGAGGTTTGCTGGAGAGAGAGGCCCCCTGAAGGAGCTTGATCCTGAAACAGGGATCAATTAAATCAGATTTTTAAAAAGGGGTATAATGAACTCTCAGTCATTGCTGGTGGTAATGCAAAATGGTGCAGCCACTTTGGAAGACAGTTTTGGGGTTTCTTACAAAACCGAACATACTCTTACCATATGACCCAGCAATCATACTCTTTGGCATGTACCCAAAGGAGTTGAAAACTTATGTCCACACAAACACCTGCATACGGATGTTTATAGCAGCTTTATTTATAATTGCAAAAACTTGGAAGCGACCAAGATATCCTTTAGTTGGCGAATGCATAAATAAATTGTGGTCCATCCCGATAATGGGATATTATTCAACACTAAAAAGAAATGAGCTACCAAGCTAAAAGACTTGAAGGAACCTTAAGTGTATTTTATTAAGTGAAAGAAGCCAGTCTGAAAACCCAATCTGAAATGACCCATAATGATACTGTGCGATTTCAACTATATGACATTATGGAAAAGACAAAACCATGAAGACAGTAAAAAGATCAGTGATTGCCAGGAGTTGGGAGGAGGGTAGCGTGAATAAATAGGTGGAGCACAGAAAATTTTTAGAGCAGTGAAACTATGACACCATAATGGTGAATACATGTCATTATACACTTGTCAAAACTCATAGAATGTACACCGAGACTGAACCCTAATGTAAACTATGAACTTTGGGTGATAATGACATGTCAGTGATGGTCATCAATTGCAACAACTGTACCACTCTGGAGGGGGATTTTGATAATGGGGGAGATTGTGCCGAAGTGTAGGAACTCTCTGTATTTTCTGCTTGGCTTTGCTGTGAACCTGAAACTGCTATAAAAAAGTCTATTAAAGTTTTTTAAAAAAGGATGAAGGCCTATTGGGTTTGGGAGTTGAAGGTAGGGGATACCTTCAGTGTGTGTTCAGGGGATAAGTGGGCAACCAGTCTGGCTGTGAGAAACGATTCCTGTTGGGACAGCGGGATACATGACCGGAAAAGCAGGCTGGGGCTCTTGCAGATATGCAGACACTCACACTGGCAATGCTTGTACCAGGGTATGGCTTTGCAAGCTGCATGAGATGACCTATGTGCTAAATTAACCTAACTGCCCATACATTTATTTCCCATGGACTGATGAACTTTGAGCAATCTAGTGAAAGTATCATGACTGACTAAATTAGCCTTGAGTAGGTATTTTTTCAATTAAGACAGTGTAAATTACATGTTCACATGCATGGTGATTAAGCTTCTGGAACAATTCTTTGACACAAGTCAAGTATTTTCTTTTCTGTTCTTTGTGCCTGAATTTCAATGAGTGACATCAAAGGCTTAGTTAGTCAGGCAGTAGATTTCTTACTCTCAGGAGGGATACCTTGAGCTAGGAGGCAAGAGCTAAGGTTCAATAGTTTGGAAGAAAGCGTTTTGTTGGAACAGACACTGCTGACTCTATCTTTAGAGGAGGTCACGCACAGAGGCACTCACAGGTTCGGAAGGGATCTTGGCAGTGATTGATTCCTTAACCTAGTGGTCACCACTTGGGCTGTGCTAACCAGACTAGGGTATTACCTGCTGGTTGTAAGATCCTTTACTTGCTAGTTTCAAACAATGGTGCTTTAATCTCCTCACAGCCATGTGGGTTGGGCAGCGGAAATATTTTCTTGCTCATGACTCCTTGTTTTGTTGGGAAAATGTGTGGTGATAAGACAAGGACACATGAAGACATAAAGGCATGGTTTAGTTGGCAGGGGAGAAAGGAGACAAGAAGGCTGGGAATGAACCAGAGATTTCTGCAGGGCCAGCAGCATGGGAGATCCACATGTACCCCAGGGCAGAGGGAGTGGTGGGGTTTGGGGGACATTGGGGAGGGAGTGGGACACAGCCTGCACTGCTGCTTCACTTGTGTTGACACGGGAAAAACAGATCATAGATGAAGAGGGAAGGGATGAGGAAATGGATTTTGAGCAAATATTAGGAACGGAGGAAAGAAGATTCTAGCTGAGAGGTGCCATTGCATTTAATTTGATTTGGCTGGGGGCCACTCCAGGAAAGCTGGGGTAGTGACCCATTTTGAGATAGCTCACCTGCGGTGTGGGTGTTCCCATCTCATGCTGGATGGATTCTAGTGGCTAGGCATGGAGACATACCAGACACTGTCTTCGGTCACAGATATGCCAAGTAGTTTGTGAGTAGTCCTTGCTCTGAAGGAGTTATACTCCATGGTGAGGCAGGAGGGAAATGCCGCTGCTGGATTAAGGGGTGTGGAAGGAGAGAGGAAGGAGAGAGTAACAGCCTTGAGACAAGGGCCACTGGGGCAGAGCTGGGTTGAGGGATGGTTCCTTAGGCAGTGGCCTGGAGTTGCTGAGTAAACTCCCTCAGAGATAAGCCGGAATGAAGGTGTCCCTTGTCTCAGGTCTCCATGTCTAATTCTTCACTTAGGTGGTGATGGATAATTTAGGCTCCTGTGAAAGTAGGCTTGCCATCAGATGAAAATGAAAACCTTAAGTCCTTGCTGGTACCTATAGGGCTCAGCCTGGCTTTTTGAGATTGGGAGTTCTTAAGTCAGGAGCCACGATGAAAGAAATTTGCTTGATTGAGTAATTCCATCTATCAAAATTATTAGAGGCTTTTTAATGGGGTCTAAATGTGATTACTTAAGAGCTCCGTTGTGGTAATGGCTGGTATTTGTCTACAGGGACTTTGTAGTGTTCAAAGCAACCCCAGTTCATCCTCTCAGCAGCCTTGGGAGGTATTATCTCCAGGTGTTTTCCCCTTTTGCCAGAGGCCAGTTTTGAGAAATGAGGATCAAGGTCACACAACCAGAAAGTAACAGTCCTAGACTAACACAGGAGGATTGCCACTTGCAACACATTTAGCAGTGTTTTTTTCTTTTTACTCATTAAACTTTTGAAAATTTTGGTAAAATGCACGTAACATAAAATTTACCATCCTAACATTTTAAAGTATACAGTTCAATCGTGTTAAGTACATTCACATTGTTCTGCAACCAAGCTCCAGAATTCTTTTTATCTAGCGTTAGAGTTTCATTAAAACACTAACTTCTCACTTCCCTCTTCTGCCAGCCAGCCCCTGGCAACCACCATTCTGCTTTTGTCTCTCTGAATTTGACTACTCTAAGTACCTTATGTAAGTGGAATCATACAGTATTTTTCCTTTTACATTCCCACCAGCGTTGTGCAAGGGTTCCAGTTTCTCCACATCCATGCCAACACTTTTTTTTTCTTTTTGGATAGTAGCCATTCTAATACGTGTGAGGTTGGTTTGCACTTCCCTAATGATTAGTGATGTTGAACATCTTTTCCTTTGTAAGCAGAATTTTAAAGAGAGCCTGTCAGGGTACAGTATCATCATCTGGGTAAGTTCCAGGGCTAATTTCTCAAGAGATTCCTTCAGGGAATAACTGTAGAATAAATGGCCCAACACATTTCAAACCTGTTTAGTGGTAAAGCTTACAGATTTATACTCTTGCTTTGGAAGGAAATTGAGACCTAGAAATATCAAGTGACTGCCAAAGGAGGATGGAGATGCAAAATCTGGAACTTGTAGAAATGAAGGGGGGAATGGTCGAGGCCCTGGGAATGCCCGGGTCTTCAGTACCATTGCTTGGACTAGATTCCAGCCTTCCGGCTCCTGGACCAGCGTCAAGCAACTAGGGTTAGCAAAATCGAGCTGTTTCTCTGACTGCTTCCTTAAAGATTCACAGATGTTCATTTTTCAACAAATAATTCTTGAGCACTTCCTCTGTACCTAGTACTATTGGCTAGGGATAAAGCAGTAGATAAGAGAAATGAGATCTTTGCTTTCACAGGTTATTGTCTGGCTTCAGAAATTTCCGTACCCTGGCAAAGTCAGTAAAATGGTGTTAATCTTTAGACTATCTCTGCAGATTAATTATTATCATTTAAATAATGTGTAATAGATAAAGACAGTTTATTTGAATAGATTTTTCTTGGGGTCCTCTTAAAGTTATTGTTTTTCTTTTCATAATGAATAAGTAATTAGTAGAGAGACAATTTGAGGTTATGTGAATATCCTTTTGTACATCGAATTGTCACTCACTGGTTTTAACTTTCATCGATAATTTCATTTTTTAAAATTTTTATAAATTTTGTGTTTTTCAAAACAGTTGGCATACAATATTATATTAGTTTCAAGTGTACCCATTGTTAATTTTCTAACTCCATTGTTCCTTAAATATTTTTTTTTGCATTCTAGAATGCATGAGCTTTCCCTTCTCCCCCATTTATGTAGGAGTAAGGATGTATGTATTCTTTTGTTATTTAATGAGTTATGATTCATTGCCATTTATTTATTTTGATGCTCTAAGTATCACAGATTTGTCTAGTGAGAACCCTTCAAGCTGGCTTCTCTGTCCTTTGACAGACATATCCTCATGATTCCTTGAGCACTTCCTTATTTTCTGTTCCACTCTCTGTCTTTGTACACTCTCTGTCTGTTTTGCGTTGGTCTCATCACTGGGTGGTGATGCTATTTCTGGGGATGCTTGGGACACTACTACTTGTGGCAAGTCCTCACAGACATTTTCCCCAAGGAGTCAGTGTTGTGGCTGAACTGGCCCTTGTGATTTTAAGATTGCAAAATGCACCTCAGTAATGATTTATATCAGGGAACTTTGAAAAAGACAAGGTTTATTACTCACAGGTCCTGGCATGCCTGGGGTCACACAGTAAGGTCCTGGGGGGAAGGAATGAGACAGGGAGGTAGGAGAGAACACCATTCTGGGGTTCTGCCTTTATTGGGGTTAAGGGTGAGGTGCCTAAGGTTTTGCAGGTTCACTCTTTGTTGGTGAATTTAAAACAACAGTAGGAATTAAAGCTCAGGAGGGGAAAAACGTGGTCAGTCAAATGGTTAGTTATCCAGGTCAACCAGAGTTTTCTGACAAAGAAAAAGGGAAATTCATGGGTGGGTGGCTTGGGTCTTTATCTAGTGATGTAGCTGGCGATGTGTTTGATTTGAACGTCTTTGAAGTGGATGCCTCAGCAATCAAAAGCTTAACGTATGACATTTAAAGTACAATAAAAAAAGCTAGTTGTCATTTACTGACAGTACACTGCCCCAACCTTGGAGTCAGTCATTTCTTTAAGTACCCTAATGGAAGAAGGTACTAAAAAAAAAAAAAAAGAAAAAAGAAAAAAAACAAGATCTGGGCTTTGGAGTGCTCTTTGATACTGGTGTGTCATTGCTTTCAGGCCCTCTCAGCAAAAAGAGCTAGTGTGTGTGTGCATGTGTGTGTGTGTGTTTGCATGTGCAAATATCTAATTTTTAACCATAACTGTATATTTAAAATGTAGACTTTTAAAAAACAAAACTCATAAATGTATTTTGACACAGATATGTATTTTTGGATAAATGTCACCCTTTTTCTCTTAATTTTTAACAGGTGGCTAAACCCCTTGTTTAAAATTGGTCACAAACGGAGATTAGAAGAAGATGATATGTATTCGGTGCTTCCAGAAGATCGCTCCAAGCACCTCGGAGAAGAGCTGCAAGGGTAAGCAACAGGCAGTGAGGAGAAGGATAAGGAAGAAGGGGAACTTCTAAGTGTGTGGCTATTGGTTGGGAGAGGGTATTGCCTTCCTTTGGGCCCTTCTGGACCCTTCTTCGCCTAACATTGCCCACGCACCTCCTCTCAAGCTGCCCTTGGGCTTAGGCTACTTTGGAGGCTTGGGGAACCTGTGTTTCCTGTGGAAGTGCAGGGAGCCCACAGCAAAGGCCCTGGCCACTGAGATCTGTTCCGGGAGGTGGTATCGCTAGTGAAGTTGTCTGGACTCCTGTTTGCCGTTTTGGGCTGCTCAGCTCAGAGTGCTGTCCATCCAGCAGAGCTTGACAGTAACTTGTTTCCTAAAATAGGGACTTTTTTGCTCCAGGCTCGTTTTTTCTGGTGCTTCAGATAGTGTACCACACATCTTGTAAGAGCCCTGGGAACGATTAGCCAGCATTTATGGGATAGCCATGAGGTCCTGTAATAAGCACTTATCTTTCACTCTGCCACCTCCCCCGTTTGCCCTAAGGCAGGGTGTGCTGTTCTTCACTTCCCTTTGTTTCTCATCGCAGGTTCTGGGATAAAGAAGTCTTGAGAGCCGAGAGAGACTCACGGAAGCCTTCTTTAACAAAGGCAATCATAAAGTGTTACTGGAAATCCTATTTAGTTTTGGGAATTTTTACGTTAATTGAGGTAAAAGCTTTTGCCTACAGTGAATTGTTTTTCAGTATATGTGGATTGCTAGTGAGATGGATGGGACTACTGGGGAGAGGGGCAAGAAATTTAAGGCATGAGAGTAAAACATATCTAGTAAACATGATGTAACTCAGTAGCTGAGTTCATCTTTAGAATGGGCAAATACTTAGATGACTAGACCTTAGGGAGATTATTATTTTCTTTTAAGCAACTAAAATAGAGAGTCATGGAAGGACAACACTGAAAAGAAAAGGCATTTTATACCATGTTAAGACACTTTTGGTGCTCAGTAAATCTTATAAATGCTAAGAATGATCCTTGACCAAAAGAAGATCCTGCAACCTCAAGCAATAGGTGTCCTGTGGTTTGGAAGATGTAAATTTGGACCAGAGCCCAGACTAATAAACATTTTTTAGGTACTCGGCAAATAATTGTTAACTTGACCAAGCCAGATCTGATAAATGCTTTCCAAAGTAGGCATTGTCACCTCTCCCCTTCCCGGGAAACAGAATGCAGGGCCCTGCCTCTGGCTTGGGCTTGAGCTGGCCAGAGCTCCCAAGAACACACAGGTCCAGGCTGCTCGCTTTCCAGTGGACTGGATACTACGAGCCAAAGCCCTCTCTTTGGAGTGGCTCTGGCTTCTTCATGAATTCTGGAGAATATGTACCACATGTATCACCCATCCTGGTTTCTTGTCCCTGGTTGCGGGAGTGGATTGCTGGTTGGAAGGTGGAGTCTTGGTAGTCTGGCATGGCAGAGAGTGTAGGATTGGATAGACAATGGAGAACCGAAGGCAAAAGCCACGAGTCAGTGACCTCCATTACCGTGAAAGGCCTCAGGCATGATCCTCTAGTAAGACGTTGTTCTACCTGTTCTAGGTTGGTATGCTGAAAATCTGCCTAGGTGGCTCGTGCTCTCTGTAGGACTTTAGTACTGACTTAGGGACATTGGTGGCCCTGCCTTCGTGTGAGATTAGTAGAAATAGAAGTTGCAGTTGCTATGAAAGGGTTGTTCTAGATGCAGAAGGGCGGTAAGTTGTTATAAGTGCATTTATTGGGGATGAGGTGGGTAGGCCAGTTCATTTGTATGTGGGAAGTGTAGCTCCTGTTTAAAATGGTCTGTTGTATTGAAGGGCACTGTGGGAAGTGGGTAGCTAGGTGAGTAAACGCTGGAGAAAACCAGAGAATCTGTCAGGCAATAGGTGACTGGATGGTCCTGGGAGACTAAAGTTCTTGCTAATGACAGAGGTGTGTTGGCCAGTGTGCCAGACAGTGGGAATGTGTATATGGGGCAGTGTTCCTCCTTTGGGAGGGCACCAACCACCACCTGGATATTGTTGTGGCCTTGCGAAGGGCAGAGTACAGATGCAAATCAGTGGGACTGCTTTGCATCAAAGTTTACTCAAGGGTGGGAGAGGATGCAGGAGACCCTCAGGTTGTCCAGCCTGTTTCTGACCTGTGCACAGGTGTCCCAATGATGGTGTTTCTACATCGTTACAGTAAGTCTGTTTAAAAGAAGTGAGGTGGCAAGTGGGTGTCACTGTAGCCTGTGTGTGCATTTCTTGATCAAATGCGGCTACTGACGTCAGGGAGCAGAGCTCTCATGAATTCTGCTTGCCAGGAATCACTGGAGCCTCGCTGTGTGCCTATGGCTCTAGATTGGGGTAGACAGGGGTGAGTGGCCTCAGGGTTTAGTATAGGATCGTGTCCTGGAGTAGGCCTCCCTCTGCTGCCCCTGGATATGTAGTTTCCATTTGCTGCCAGGTGCCGAAGAAGCTGAAGACAGGCAGATCAAAGGGTAGCCCATGTCTCTGGGTTTGAACTGAGCTTCTGGTTTTCCTCACTGTCCTGGACTGCTGGCTTCTTGGGGTGGGGTCTCTAAGCCCTACATGGTGACTAGATTCCATCTCAAAATGAGCTTCGAGTCTTTGCTGGGCAAGATTTTGGAGAACTTGACACAGAGACAGAGGCCACAGGAGCTGGGGTTCTTCTTGAGAGAGGATAGGTCCCACTCTGGTGCTGGGATTTCAGAATTGTCCAGTTCCAGTAATACTTATTGATGGAAGATCTAGGATGGCTAGGACTGGGGGGCCGAATGAAGGTGCAGCCAGCTGGTAGAGTGTTGGGCCCTCTTTTAGGAGGTTGGTTAGTTATGGCAAAAAAGTGGAGAATAAAGTAACTGGCCAACATGGGGGCTCATCCTCAGTAGTATTAGTATTAATTAGTATGAGTAGCAGCAGTAATAGAGATTCGTACTCAGTAGTAGTAGTACTGATGATGTTGCAATAAGGGCTCATACTCAGTGGTGGTGGTGGTGGCAGCAGCACTATTTGTGTAGTAATTATAGTAAGTATTTGAAAAATGTCTGTCAAGAACTGCTATGAGCACTTTACATGTAATATTATTTTATTCCTTTGGCTAACTCAAATGAAATGAAAAATATTATTATTCCCATTTTGGAAAAGAGGACACATAGTGACAAGTAGTTAACATATTGTGCCCAGGGTCACACAAAGCATAAAGGAGAGTCAAGATTTCTTCTTGGGCACTCTGACTTATGAGCCTGACGATCTCTATGACTGATAGCTTGTCCTGTGTCTTCAGGGTCTCAGATACATGCATCTTGATTTTGGCCTAGGAATAATAAGTAAGATGCTAAGAACTGCCTAGAATAGGAAGTTATATTGGGGATTGTAAATTGGGGTGGAGTCCAGGTGGCTGTGTCCCCTGGGTGCTGGAATTTGCTAGGGTGTTGACATTAGCAGTAGCACCATGGTGCATTTATATGGACCAGGAGCCTTGAAGAAAGCCACCTTGGCTCATTACTGTCAATCTCAAGTAGGTACAGTTTGCCTGCCCTGGTGACCTAAGTTCTTAAACATCCATTCACACTCTTAAGACACCATTGCACATTGGCTCCTTGAGACGGACCAGTGGAAGGCAGTGGTCTTGCATGGGACTCAGATGATCTGGGCAAAGACCAAGTTCTTTATGTAGTTACTTAACAAGAGCGCCTGGTTCACTGCTGAGAGCTGGTATCTCTGTGAGTTTTGGAGTGGGTGTGCATGTGTTCGGTAAGGATGAGAACCCCCGCTCAGTCACTAGTGTGGGGGGCAGTTCTCCTATTCTGATGTTTGAGCATTTCCCCATTTGCAGAGTGTGCACCAGATCTGGGGTATTATGGTGACAGTTGGGTGGAACCAGTCAGTGCTGGTAGCAGATAAATCAGATGTGATTTCTCTCAGGAGGGTGCTTGCTTGATTGCCCTGTGTTCAGGCCAATTTCTTGGTGGTTTATGCTATAAAATTAGACAATAGCCTAGAATCCCTGGATGAGCATGGTGACTAGCCTATGATGCTCATTCTAACTTTTTTTCTTTATGATAATACCTAGCAGAACTCAGTTCTGATGCAGTGAAGTTCAGGGATTTCTAGGGGTCATTAGGGCTCAACTAGAGTAAACCGTGAATATCTTTTTTTTTTCTGGCAGCCAAAAGAAGCTTGCAATCCAACACAAATATTCTTGTTTCCCTAGACTTGGCTATTGAAACTCTCCTGTTTTGGAGAAATTAGAAATGATTTCGTAGGGTGAAATGTTATATATCAAAAATAATTTTCAGGTGCCGTTTGGGTTTTTAGTGATTAAAACTAGTACTGAGTTAGATGGGATGAACATTAGTTTAATGATTGATTTCATGAAGCAGCTTCCCATTTTGTGATCTTATATCTATGCTGCTTGTTGGTTTTTGTATTTTAGCTGGTGGAAGATCTAAACTCAATCCAGGATTTTCTTAAAAGCTCGAAGTTGAGGATTATCCATGATTTCTAAGCAGTGCACTGTTATCAACCAGAGCACAGGCAAGGCCTTTCCCAGGCACTACTGGCAGCATTAGTGGGAAGAGGCAGGGTGACGCCAGTCTAGGGCAAGGCTTCTGAGGTTGGGATTTTGAAGTAGTGAAAACCTCTGTTCCATGAGAATTGAGGACTGATTTGATTGTAGTGCTGGGAGAAACAAGTGCCAGGCGGATGATGAATATGGTGCTCTCGTAGACCAGCACTAATTGGAAAAAAACAGCTGGTGAGTTCCCAGCATTCCTGGCCCCTGTGTGCACCTCTGTGGGGACAGTGGTGGGAAAGGAGCAAGTCTCTGCCTGCCCAGAGCCTTCAAGGTAGAGAGGAGGAGCCTGAAGCCTCTTTAAGAGCCAAACATTGACAGAAGCCACCTCCCAAGTCATGGAGC
This sequence comes from Pteropus vampyrus, assembly GCF_000151845.1. NCBI lineage: Eukaryota > Metazoa > Chordata > Mammalia > Chiroptera > Pteropodidae > Pteropus > Pteropus vampyrus. Next base: position 12,626,404 of record NW_011888802.1, on the reverse strand, counting down.
CTTTTCTTTGAGAGTCGAGGTCTCTCCCTGCTGGCGTGTCAAGTGGGATGGCCTCAAAGAACTTATGTGGGTTCTCCAGTTCCCTTCCCCTGAGAGAAGGAGTGGACTGGGGTTAGGTCCTATTCTAGTGTCCCTTAGAAATGACTTTGGTGGCTGCTGGCCTTTACCTGAGGCCACTTTGGCTGATTGTCTTTGGTTTAGGTGGAGGCTGTAAGAAGGTGAATGTTTATATAAATCTTCATTTTGGAACTCAGCTGATGGGCAAGAATTAAACAGACAAACAAAACCCTCTGAGTAGAGTTTGTATCTTGACTTAGGAGCTGATTCCCAGAGAGCTGTACGGGGCCTTTGCATTTATATTCTAGCTCTTTCTTCCAAGTGTCCCTCACCTCTGCTCAATCCAGGAGGCTGAGGAGTAGCTGCTGAAGAAACTGTGGACCGGGAGCAACCATTGAGGACTACATAGCAAAGGAGAGATGGAGGAAGCATCTAGAAAAGTGTGCAGGAAACCTGCAGAGCAGACCTGTGTACTTTTGCTGGTTCTTGGCATATAGCATTAGCGTAGTAATAGCCACAGTGATGATCCTGAGTCATCAAAGGTAATGCTTCTCAGTTCATTTTCTTTAAGAAGTCGAGGAAGTGAGGGGCTCATTTAAAAAAAAAATTGCTTTCATAAAAGTTAAAAAAAGATCTGCTTAGAAATGAAACTTCTAACTACTTTCTAGAAAGGTTGGCTTTTAGGAATGACTTCTGTCAATATTTCTTGTTCTGCCGTGATTGCCTGTGAACAGCAATGAGCTTTCCCAAGCCCTTTGTGAAATCAGCCTCTGCCATTGAGAATGGAATAGGTTTCTTCCCAAGACTGCTGTATTATAAAAGTGACCAGAGCTTAAGCTTATCTTCATGCTGGTTTCTCAGCACTTTTTGCCATCATAGCTCATTTAGTTGTCTTAGGTCTCAAGACAAGACAGATGTTTCTATGGTTATGGACATGGAGGTGCAGGAGGGCATGTGACGACAGGCTTAGGGGGTCATGTGTCTTGCAAGTGACCGACCTGGTTTGTGAAGCAAAAGGTTCTGATTCCTAGGCCAGTGTTCTTGGCATTCTGTCCCGATGCTTTGTCTCCTGTCCCAGCCCCCACTGACTGGTCAGAGAGCCAAGAGTAGGTGTTTTTTCTACCAACAGCTCTGTGTTCCTCTATCAGCTGCAGTGTTTTGTTTGTTAGTTTGTTTTGTTTTGTTTTGTTTTGTTTTCCCTGTAGGATTTTAAGAACATTTCAAAAATACAAAAATAGAATAGGATCGAAGGGTAGCAGAATATGCCACCCCAGAAGATGCCTCTTTGGCACAAGGATTATTTCAAGCTGCTTAAACAGCAGGCACAAGAGAAGCTCTGAAAATAGAACACATTTACATTTATAAAAAAAAACTCCATTTGTAAGTGTCTCCCTCTGCAACTAAGAGAAGGATGGCTTTAAATTACTAGAGAATGTTATCAATAAAGAAGTCTTTTTTAAAAATTAATTAATTAATTATCTTATGGTGACATTGGTCAACGAAATCCAATAAGTTTCAGCTGTACACTTTAATAGTAAGGCATATATATATTTACACTGTGTGTTCACCTCTCATAGTTAGATTTATTTCTGTCACCACATATTTGGCCCCCTTTACCCTGTCTACCTCCCCCCACCCCCACCCCCTACCCACTGGTAACCACTAATCTGTAGTCCATGTCCATGAATCTTTGCTTGTTTGTCCTGTTCATTTGTTGCTTTTAGGTTTATATTCCACATATAAGTGATATCATGTGGTTTTCAACTTTTTCTGTCTGGCTTATTTCGCTTAGCATGATTATCGCAAGGTCCATCCATGTCGTCGCAAATGGCAGTATTTCATTTCTTCCATTGTATATATGTACCACAGCTTCTTTATCCAATCATCATAAGACACTTTAGTTGCTTCCATGTCCTGGCTACTGTGAATAATGCTGCTATGAACATCGGTGTGCAAATATCTTTTTGGATATGGGTTTTCAAGTCTTTGGAGTAAATACCCAGTAGAGGGATTGCTGGATCATATGGTAGATCAATTCTTAGTTTTTTGAGGAGCCTCCATACTGTTTCCATATTGGTTGTCCCAATTTGTAGTCCAACCAGCAGTGTATGAAGGTTCCTTTTTCTCCACATCCTCTCCAACATTTGTTATTACTTGTCCTGTTGATTATAGCTATTCTAACAGGTGTGAGGTGGTATATCATTAAGTCTTTAAGAAGACTTAAATCTGTACAACAAACCCTACCCTTGTTTACCCTGCTTTTCCTATCAGCCCCTCATAACTGCCCCCTCATTCTTTCTTTTGTCTTTAGTTGAAGATAGTATTTAAGGTGGTGGCTTGGGCCATCTCAGAGAGTTACTCGATTTTTCTGAGCATCTCCCATGTATACAGGAAGTATACATCTTAATAAAGTTCCATTTGTTTTTCTCTTATTATTTTGTTTTTTATTGCAGGGGGTCTCAGCTAAGAGCTCAGAAGGGTACTGGGAAAATTCCATATAGGAAAGTAAGCCCCTATGTAACACCAAGCCAGCTTCAGTAGTTATCAATTTGTGATGTTGTGATTCATCTGAAACCCTAGTCTCACTTCCCAAGAAAATTTTGAAGTAGTTCCTAGACAATATATCTTTTTATCTATAAATATTTATATTTATATTATCTATAAATATTTCAGTATGCATCTTTAAAAGAGGTGGAATCTTTCATATAATTCTTATACCATTATTGTGCATAAACATTAACACTGATACTTTAATATCATTAATATCTACCCAGTGCTCACATTTGGCTTTTTTCTCCTTGTAATTTGAAGCAGTATCCAAATAAGGTGCATCTGGTTGATGTAGGTTGTATAGGTTCCCTTTCTCTTTCTCCACTTTCTCTCTCTCTTCCCCTTCCTGCGCACGCGCTCTCTCTCTCTCTCTCTCTCTCTCTCTCTCTCTCTCTCTCTCTCTCCATCCATCCATCTATCAATCAATCATCTATTTATCTATCTGTCTTATTTGGAGAAACCAGATCATTTATCCCACAGTCTGAATTTGGATGATTGCTGCCCTCCACCCCATGTTCTCTGGCACTGTAAGTTGGTGGTTAGGTCTAGAAGCTTGTTCTCAGTATTTTTCCGACTCTTTGGCAGGATTACTCAATAGCTAGAGTAGTGTTACTTCCCTTATGAGGTACATAACATATGGTCGTCTGTATTTGTATATGATGTTAGACAATATTCACGGTCATTGCTCAAGACCCATTCATTCATTAGGGGGTTGCAAACTGGTGATATTATAATTCTTCTCTTCTTCATTTATTAGCCGAAATACTTCATGAAGAGAAATTTGTCATAATCAATTCTTTGGTTACCCTGAGCTCCAGTATGTATAGGAAGGGCAGAGGAAATTCTTAATTTTTAAACAAATTTTCAAAATAATAAATTGTTTTCCAGCATTCTCCTCTGGGGCTAATGAGTTTTTTTTTCATCATTTATTTTATGAGTGTCATGTATTTCAAGATTTCTTATGTGCTTCAGTCCATTACAGTTATTATTCTTATGCCAAACTTTGGCCATCTTTAGCCAGTGGGAATCTGTTCAGGTTGGGTCCTAACAGATTCCCACTGGCTAAAGGGTCTTTTGCATATACTCTGATAGTCTTTGCTAGTTTCCTTGCTTTCTGGAGTAACAAGATGTTTTTGGGATCATCTTCTACAGTTTTTGCCCCAGCCCTGGAATCAGCCATTTCTCCAACTAACTCTGGTTTCTTTTAGTGGGAAATGGTGTTTATTTTTTATTTTATTTTATTATTTTATTTTATTTTAAACACCTACAACACCTGATATTCCTAGGTGGTCCTCCTCCATCCAAGTACTAACTGACCCTGCTTAGCTTTCGAGATCAGACACGATTGGGCACGTTCATGGTGGCATGGCCGTAGACTGGGAAATGGTGTTTAGAGACTATAGTCTAGGCACTAGAGGTACTCACTGCTGGTGAGTTGATCACTGTTTCTCAACTTTTTGATTAGATCAAGCTAGAATACATTTTTTAAAAGGTAAACATATCATGAGTGTATATGGGTATTTACATTTCAAATCATATTCAGTACATTAGTGTTTTTACTGAATCTCATTACTCTTACACCTTTATCTGTTATGTATGTCTGTATCTCTTTTCTCCCATGCCTAATCCCAGTTCTCAATGAAAACATAATTACTTATTTGTTTTACCTCATAGTATCAACACTATCACCCATAATATCACTAACAAAAAAAATTTAAGATTTTTTTGCAGTTCATATTGATTTTAGGGTAGGTAGGTATATTGCACAGGGGATATATTTTCTAATTATTTGTTTAAAACCACTTTTAATTGTTCTTTTTTTGTATGGTTTGCATGAGTATATATTTAGGTACATCTGCTTCATTTTACTCTGAAATTTTAGGAATTACTTTTTAAAAATTTGTTTTGTAATTCTGTATAGTGTCCTTGGTTCCAAAGCCAAATCAACAGACGAGGCTGTTAAAGACTGTTGTCCTTGTTCCTTCTACTATTTCCTCTTTCTTTTTGGACGTAAATTTAAAAACAAATTATGATCTTTTTCTTTTTCTTTTTTAAATATATTTAATTTTTTCTACTGAGCAGAATGGAGAATGGATAGTTTTCCTCCTCCGAGCCTCAGTACTTCAGGTTCATAAGGGTTTTTCTTAGAAGCATGATATGTGGCATGTAACCCTGATTAAAACCCTTCAAAGTACTTGTAAGTCCTTCAAAGCAGGTCTGTGGACCTGCCAGGCTCAGATGCCGTGATGGAGAGGAGGATAGCAGGTACTCACATGGGGTTAGTTTCTGCTCTCCAAAATCTTTCAGGGTAAGGGATTTTCAAACTTTATTCTTAATCAATTGAACCTAAACCAATCTCTAGATGCTGGGCCTTGGGCATCAGTGTGTCCTTAATACCTCCCAAGTAATGCTAATGTGCAGTGAGGATGATGACCCCTGATTAAAAGAGGAGTTAAGGTATATCTAGAATCTTGATGGTTATTTCCCCAGACTCACTCACTACTTTTCTTCCTTATTGCTGGATCTTTCTCAGCTCTACCCTTGTCACCTTGTTGCAGAAAAGATCCAAAATTAGACCCGCGAGAAACCAAGCAGCACTCAGAGAATTGGAGAACTCAGTTTTATTATGCCAGTGATCCCAGAGGAGCTAGTGCTCTGAAGATCTGGGCCCTAGAGCTCAGTTGCAACATTCCTTATATAGACTCTTTTTGGCACAGGCTGACTGGTTAATTTGTCCTCAGACAGTTATAAAGTGGCGGGAGTTGCTATGGTTGCAGGTGGTTACATTGTGTTACAAAGGGTGGGAGTTGCTATGGGTTACCAGCAGTTACAAAGTGTTACAAAGAGGGGGGAGTTGCTAGGGAGTACAAACAGTTACATTTGTTGCTTAGACAGATCAAACAAAAGGGAAGGTGAGTCTTTAGTCAATTTTGAGTACAGCCCATGCAACAAGCATATTTACAGAAGCAGAACAGAGAGCTGATTAGCCTTTTGAATGAAAATTCTTCTTCAACCTATTCCTGCATTTCTAAAAATTAACCATCTACACATTTTCCCCATGAGCTCTCTCTTTTATGCTTATATGTTTTACTCAAGCATTTCTTTTTTGTTGTCCGATAGCTTGTTTCTATTTCCTATATTTTCTTTTTTTTCCCTCATAGTCAGGAGTGGTAGAGTTGGACAAGAAACATTTCAAGTATATGGGGAAACATGGTGGAGAAACTGCCCACTGGGGAGGTTTTAGCATCCAGTCATGTAATAAGTTACCCTGAGAAGAAAGGGGTGGGGCCCACATGTCAGTTGCTATAAGGAGGCTGAATGCCAATATTCCGTTAAGAAATATCTGCCCTAAAGACACTCAGCTCAGCTATAAGAAGAGATGAAATACTGCCATTTGCAACAACATGGTTGGACCTTGAAATAACATACTAAGCGAAATGGGCCAGACAGAAAAGGTTGAAAGTCACATGATATCACATATGTGGGGTATAAACCTAAAAGCAACAAATGAACAGGACAAACAGAGACTCATGGACATGGACAATGGACTAGTGGTTACCAGACGGAGAGGGGAGGGAGGGGGAAAATAAAAAAAATAAATAAAATGTTAAAAATTATGTATATATAGTAAGAAAAAATATAAATAAACTGGCATTTAAAAAAAAAACGAGACTCAGACTCTGGTGGAACTTTGAACCATGGGGCATTGTGGTATCATATTGGGCTCTTTTAAAAATCCCTTATTTCTCAGTTAACAAGAATTCTTGTGAAGGAATAAGGACTGTATTCTCAGTTGGTTTGTGGGAAGAATCTTCACCAGGTCGTAGATTGATATCAAAGATGAAGTGTTTGCATAACTTTTGACCTTGTTCCTACTATCCAGAACTTTTAATTTTTTTTGTAGTTTTATTGAGAAATAATTGACACATATCACTGTATAAGGTTAAAGTGGATGGCATGAAGGTTTGATTTTACATATATTGTAAAGCGATTGCCACATTAGGTTCAGTGAACATCCATCTTATACATATAAAAAAAATAAAAGAAAAAAAAATTTCTCCAGTGATGAGAACTCTTAGGATTTACTCTTTCAATAACTTTCCTATATATCATACAGCAATGTTAGTGATAGTCATCCAGAAGATTTTAATTTGGTCAATTTCAAGTTTGATTATGCATTTTTTCTCAATTGTTACACTTTTTACTAGTTGAGAGTTAAGATCAAGAATAGACAGATGAATGGGAAGGTATGGGCCATGAACTGGCATTACATTCGAGCCAATTTGCTTGACTCTACTATTAAATACTGTCTGCAGAAAAGTCCAGAGCTTAGGCGGTACTGACCTACCTTCATTTTGTGCTAGATTTGTTGCATCTATTAGTATTCTTTCTGATGGGTGACATCACTCTTACATTCTCCTGTAATTATATACATGTTAGGCTCAAATGGATTGCTGAGTAACAGGCAATACTGACTGCCACAGACAATCATAAGTTTTAGGAAAGTTTGATATGGCAGGTATTACCTTTGAGCTGGTGTATAGTCCCAAGGTTGCATGCTGCTTCCCTGGGCTGCCCTTGGCCACACCTGGGATGGGACGGCCCATGTGTACAGTTTGACGTTCTTGCTTTTCTGCGTAAGCCTCCAGCTTTTCATCTCAGTAAACTCTTATTAAAGTCTGTTTTACTACTCTTTCGTAAACGCTTAGTGCTCGTTGGGGTGAATGATTGGGCATGCTGGAAATGTAACAATGAGCCTTTGTGATTATCTTACTCATAATTCTTCAACTAAACAATTTTTCCTTACCTCTATATAGTAGATGAAAACTTCTGTGATCTCTTGGAAGATGAGGCAGTTGGTGAAGCCTGTGAACGTGTGTGTGCACGTACATACAGTGGGACAGGAGTATCACTGGGGTTTAATGTCACACCCATTTGAGGGACGGGAACATCTTGCCATAAATATCCTGATAGGGCACTAGTTGGTTGAGAAGAAAATGCACGTTAGTTTTGTTTCATGTTTCGTTTTCTGGATTCTCCCTCCCTTTTGTGCATGAGTTCCTTACTTCGGACAGATGGGAAAGAGCTATCAAAAGCAAACCTGTCAAACCTGTCAGTTGTTTGCCATATCTGTATTAATAAGGAGAGATTCTTTAAAAGGAAATGCTTGTTTCAAAGTTGAGTTCTTGAAAGATTTCCAGACTTTTGGCATTTGTCTTTTGAGAAGTTCGTGGAAAAAATGATGTTGAGGGCCTACGTATTTGCTTTTGGTGACGTGCATTTTTCATTGAGTGTTTTTTTTTTTTTTTTTGATGGAAGAAGGGTTACCTTCCAAGGGAGGAAGTAATTTATGGGGTGGAATGTCCGTTTGTCAGGGAGGGGCAAGTTTTGCTGTTTCTTTGCTTTTAATCTTGGGGAAGAAAAATGCTTTTCCTAAATCTTACTTAGAAGATAAGCCCAAGGACTCCCATCTCATTGATGCAGGATTTCACTTTTTGCCTTGGGGAGTAGTCAGCACCTGCCCTGGATGTATGGCTGATTGGGAAGCACTGACAACATTATTTTATAGCTTGACTTTGCCTTGTTTAATTTTTGACTCCAAGGAGGCAGCACTTCTGGGCACATCCCAGCTTCTAGCGTGTAGAGACAAATTAAAGTAATACCCCCTGGGGCTGAAAGCCTGGGAACCTCCCAATCCTGGTTTTTTAATACTTTAATAATTCCTTTTTAATATCCCAACGGAAGCTGGACTCTGTTCTCTTGATCTACTGACATGTTGAATTTGGGTTGGGAAAGATTGTAAGGTTTTCCCTTCTGATCTGTGTTTGTGCCAGTATCTCAGTATGTAAAGGCTCTTAAAGCAGAAGGAGGTGGCAAGAGTGTGCCTTCCATAGATGAGCCACTCTTAACTTTGTTTTGGGCTGGGATGTTGAGAGTACAGAGGAAACAGGCTGTCCATATGTAAGCAAATTCCTTACTGTTTTGCTACTTTTTTCCTTACTCATCTTAGGCCAAGATTTAATTGCTATTTTGCCAAATGCATTCTAAAGCACTGGTTGTAATATTTATCAAGCATCCACAGCGTACCAAACACAATGTACTAAAGCTTTCTTGTCTTTGAACTTATAATTTTGGCTTAAAGCTAGAACAACTATCTGCTTGTCATAAAGAAGAAAGTAGTCCTATTTTCCTTTTAGATTAGTGACAAATGTAGCAGTTGGTCATAATGCCTTTTTTATATGCTAATAATAAAAGTAAAGCTGTGTTAAGGAAAACCGGTGTGGCTTGTATTTCTAATTAAGGCTTTTTTCTCTCTTTTTAGGAAGCCCTCAGAGTAGTCCAGCCCATATTTTTGGGGAAAATTATTCGTTATTTTGAAAACTATGATCCCACCAATTCTGTGACTTTGCACGAAGCCTACGCCTATGTCACGGTGCTGTCTGTTTGCACGCTCATTTTGGCCACACTGCACCACTTGTACTTTTATCATGTCCAGTGTGCTGGGATGAGGTTAAGAGTAGCCATGTGCCATATGATTTATCGGAAGGTAAGTGTCTTTTGGTATGAAAGTGTGCACCTGAAGCATTAGAAGCATTTTTGGAAAGTTCTGTGTAACCTAAAAATTTTATAAATTGAACCATTTAAACCTTACCAGAGAAGCTCACTGTTTGCATCAGACTTATTTATTTATTTTTTTTAAGCAATTTTATCAATATATAATGAGTTTTCTATTGAGATTAAGTCAGGGCTGCTTTGATAAAATCTGGTCACATGTGGTTGTAAAATACTAAATTTATATTGAAATCTAATTAAGAAATAAGTATCAAAAATAACTATTAAATTGATTTAGGCATGAAAATTTTTCAGTGTTATGCCTCAATCTCATAGTTATATTTATGGAACTTCTGTTATTGTTCATTAAAAGCTTTTTTTATTTCAAATTTGTATTTAAAAGTGACCGTCAGTGAGATTGGGTCTATAAATTTAAATCTAGGAGAAAAGATTGATTGTATTAGAGAAAGGGAATGATAATATTTTTTAAATGAACCATTTATTTATGTTCGATATAATTTTGTTAAGTAAAGGAAAATATAAATGGAAGCCAGATACAGACACACTCACAATATTCTATAGCTATGGTTACTTTAAATAATATTCAAGAAAAAATTCGACGTTTGGGATAAAACTTTAAATTTTACATTTCAGTAATTTTGGAGAGAACTTATGGTTTCATCTATTTTATGTTGCTTTTCATTCAAGTTATTATACAGTATTTTTTCATTAGTATGTGTGATAACAATTTTAAGAAGACTGATTTGATGTGTTCACTGTTTTTGTATTGAGAAATGCCATAAATGTATCCCATAGTTTTACCCTGATCTTAACTACTGTAAAAGGAGTAGGATTTCAGGTGTCTTTACAAAGAAGTTGCCAATATATACCAGGGGTCAGGAGCTGAAGAGCTTTTTAGAAACTTGATCCTATATATATCTCTTTGCCCAGGGCTGTTTGCTTTAAAAATACAAAAATTTATTTAACCGTATTATATACTTGAAATTTGCTGAGAGTAAATCTTAACCGTTCCCACCACACACATACACATACACAAACATACACTATAGTAATCGGTTCCCAATATATATGTATATCAAACATCATGTCGTGTACCTTAAATATATACAATTTTTATTTAAAAAATCCTCATTGGAGATAAAATTCAGCAATTTAAGTATTGCTTCTTTTACCTAGTTGCTACTTATCTAGAGCTTGTTTCTTGAGAATACTTTTTTTTCCCCCCTGCAAAATGTAAGGTGTCTTCCGCACATCTTTCTTTGAGCAGAGTCTTACTCATCTTGGGCTTGTGTGAGTTCTGGAGGCCTGGCATCTCATTGCCTGTGGCGGGGCTGCTGCAGGCAAGCTGATTTCTTCTTCTGTGAGGTGGAAATGCTAGCGATGCCTCTGCTCTCGGTCAGGGGGCCTTCATTGTTGTTGTCATCTTCATCACCTTTGTTCTCTTGCACTCCCTTCTGCTATTTAGGAGAATACTCAGATTTCTCTATAAATTAGCTAGATTTGTATTTCCAGATCATATTTAGCTCCCATAAATAAATAGGAAATTGCACAAGCACTCCACTCTGAAAGCCTAGAACACTGAAGTCAGGTTCGAGGTGAGGATTCGAATAAAGCTTTGTGAGGAGAGTTGTTGTCCACCTGTTTTTCTTCCTCTTCTCGCTGACACGTTGGAACTTTGCCTTTGGGAAATGTGATCTGACTTGGCTCATGTAAACACCTCCCCAAGGTATTAATTTGCTGGCTTGATTACCCAAAAAGAATTGACCCTTTACGAAGTCAAGAATTGCTTGGGTTAAACCATAGGTGTAACCTGAACTTCTAGAAATATGGGAAAGACAGATTTCCTCATGCCTTGTCTCCAGAATCCTGCCAAGGTAAAGAAATAAGATACTTCATCACAGGTGGGCTGGTTTCTTAGAGAAAAGCTGGGGCTGCAGTGTGGCTCTGAATGTCCCCTTGTGAACATGTGCAGTTTATGCTCAGGCCCCACCTTCTAATCTCCCATGCTGGGAGGAAATCACGTTGGGTGTTATAAATGGATTGGCTGCTAAGCTCATAGTCGTAGTTTAGAATATTAAATGACCTTGTGGGATGTATCATATATAAAAATGACTTGCCACTTGTTTACCTTTGCACAGCTTCAGTAAAATTGCTTTTGGCTTTTGATCATTTTTTTTATTGTAGTAAAATAGCATAACATAAAATTTACCATTTTAACTCTTTTTAAGTATACCATTCAGTGGCATTGAGGACATTCGCATTGTTATGCAGCCATCACCATTATGCACATCCAGAACTTTTTCATCTTCCCAAGCTGAAACTCTGTACCCATTAAACACTGACTCCCAGATCCCCTCTCCCCACAGGCATCACTATTCTGCTTCCTGTCTTTATGAATTTACCTACTCTGGGTACCTCATATAAGTGGAATCACACATTATTTATCATTTTGTATCTGGCTGATGTCATATATATAGCATAATGTCTTCAAGGTTCTTCCATGTTGTAATGTGTGTTAGAATTTAACTCCTTTAAAGGAGGCTGAATGATATATCGTGTATTATTTATCCATTCTGCCTTTTGGCTATTGCAAATGATGCCTCTATGAACACGAACGTACAAATATCTCTTTGAGTCCATGCTTTCCGTTCTTTTGGGTAAACTACCAGAAGAGGGATTGCTGGACTATATGGCCTTTTTATGTTTAATTTTTTGAGGAATTACCATATTGTCTTCCACAGCGGCTATATCATTTTGCATTCTTGCTAGAGCATTGATTTTTCTGTTTAACGTGAGGACTAAATGAAGAGAAGTTTATGAAGTATGACATTTCGTTTGAATCATTGGTTTCAGTTGGTGGTCTGTTCAGGTTCCTCAAATATTTAGGGCATTTTTCAGAACATTTTACCAAATAAAGAGATTGTGCAACACAAGCTGTGTTTTGTAACATCAACAGACTAAGAATACAAGTTCTTAAAAAGTAGTGTTTTGAACATTATACTTGCTCATTTTAAAAAGTCACCAGCAATCACTGGTCATATTTCCAGCATAGGGTGCTCTCACCTCTTTAGTGGGACAAGTGGCTTACTTTGTCTTTGTTCTTGGCTGGGACCCAGAAAAAGGAGGACATGTCCAACTTCAAATTTCAAGGGGCTACTTTGCCAGTTTAGAGCATAGGAGGTAGGGCCAGGCTGGTAGAAGATGGTAGCTTCAGGAAAGGTGAGCCTGGATTGAAGGCTGCTGACAATCTCCAGCCTTGTCAGTAGTGGGAATGAATGTCCCTTCTGGCAGCCCTGACCTTGGCTTTTGGCCTGGGTGGAAGTGAGCCTGAATGTAAAAAACTCTAGACCGAGGGAAGGCAGGATGACAATTTCAGTAATAAGGATGGTCTTGTCATAATGTCCCAGAGGTTTTTTTGATTTTTTTTTTTTTTTTTTGGCATGGAAAATGAATATAGCATGGAGATTTTTTCCTTAAGATCTTTAGCCTAATTGGCTCTTAGATTTCCTGACTTTGTGTCCAGTGTGAAGATGGTTCCTGTATTGGAGCCTGATGATGGGTTAGCTTGCTCTAAATGCCAGATAAAGCCAGAGCAATTAGTCATTGAGCCCTTGGATGCTGTTCTCTGCTACTTGTTTCCTGGTGCAGATTTCCTTACAGAATTGGATCAGTTTGACTGGACTTCTTATTTTGGATAAAATCTTGTCATAACTCTCTTTAGAGTTACCTAAAGGATAGTTTGTAGGAGAGAATTTGTCCTTCTTTAATTCAACTTCTAAGATGAGTTGATTCCCTGTAAACATCTTTGTTTTCCTTTATTCTTTATTGTAGGTCTGTCTTATAAGAATGTATGTACAGTCAATCATTTATTTGTAACCCCCAAATCAATAATCGAGGCTCTTTTATGGTCATTTGTGGGTGTGCACATAGTGGCTGAAATTTTGAGTCACCTCACATGCATATTCCCAGCTGGTGTTGAACAAGATGACGCTCCGCCTTCGTGTTTCAGCTCTCATACTGTAAAAAAGTATCCCTTTCACAGATTATTTCGTGCCTGTTTTCTGCATTTTTGTGCTTTTTGTTGATGATTTTCTGTTTAGGATGGCCTCCCACAGAGTGCTGAAATGTTTGTCCACAGTTCTTAAGCACAAGAAGACTGTAATGTGTCTTATGGAGAAAATACCTGTGTTAGATAAGTTTGGTTCCGGTATAAGTTATCGTGCTTTTGGCGGTGAGTATAGTGTTAATCGACGATAGATATTAAGTAAGTTGCCTTTAAACAGAAGCAGGGTTATGTATGTGTTGATCAGTTGATGAATACTGGCAGCAGCCTAACCCTGTATTTTCCCTAGGAGCAATTATTCACTAATTCATGCTCACAGTGACTTTATAAAACATAACTATCACGAATAACGAGAATTGACGACTGATAGTTATGCAGTACATCTCAAGGGGATGACTTCTGTAGATCAATATTCTGTTTAGAGAAATATTTTTACTTAAGTATATTTTTAATTATGTAAGCGATATATAGATGGTCCCCAGCTTATAATGGTTCGACTTAACAATTTCTTGACTTTACGATGGCGTGAAAGTAATACAAATTCAATAGAAAACGTCTATTGAATTTTGATCTTTCCCTGGGCTAGCGATGTGCTGCACGGTACCTTTATGATGCTGGTCAGTGGCAGAGAGCCGCAGCTCCGTCAGCCAGGGGATGATGAGGGTGAACCACCGATGCTCTCCCGTGTGCTGTGTTGCCAGTGTTTTTAGGTATTGTCTTTGTGTTTTCTCATTCTGTTACATCTACAAAATGTACATCTGTGTCTCCTGCTTCTGTTGAGAAGAAGCAATTGCTCTTCAGATCGAATTCAAGATAATTGCCCAACTGTGGGCTAGTGTAAGTGTTCTGAGCATGTTTAAGGTAGGCGAGGCTGAGCTATGATGGTTAGTAGGTTAGGTGTATTAATTGCATTTTTAACTTAATGATATTTTCAACTTACCATGAGTTTATCAGGAGTAAGTCAAGAAGTATCTGTAGTTCTAATTTTAGAATTCTGTAATTTGGAGGAAAATGCATGTGCCCGCACCATTTAGATTTCATGTTTTTAGGTACTTTTCATCTTTCTGAGTGATGGATCTTCTCCTTTTCTTTAGTTCTTTCTCTTAAGACCCATCTTCTCTTGACCATTTTACTTTGCCTTTCCAGACACTTCTCCAGCTCAGTTACATTTTAAGATCACTGTTAGGACAGCAGGCATCCTTTATCACAGACTCTGAGAAGGAAGGAGAAGGAGCCCTTTCAGGATTCAGAGAGAGGCTGAGCTTTCTGACTTCTGAGTGATGTCTGCAGCTTTCTGCAGTAAGTGGAGCCATAGTTTAAAAAGTCTCTGCATGGAGTGTGCTGATTATTAGAAGGGAAGGGTTCACCTTCCTGAGGCCCCTCCACCTCCATCCCAGTCCTCCCTCTTCATCTCCTAGCATATGGGTTGCAAGTTTAACCCTTCTCAGTGGTGAATGACCCTTTAGAAATTGCAGGTGTAAACCTCAGGGATGGTAGCCACTCATTAGTCCCTAGTGTCTTAGAATGTGGGCTGGGAACATCAGATGTACCAAGTACTCAGGTGTTGGTCAGGGCCATGGGTATTTCATAGAAGACACTGTGAGTGGTCACATAAGGTAGGGATTATGAGCATGGACTCTGATAGCATTCAGACCTGAGTTCAAATTCAGTTTTGCCATTTGCTAAACTGTAAAGTCATAGAGAAATGAATTCACTGCTCAGGGCCTCAGTTTCCTGATCTTCAAAATGGGAATAAAGAATATTTCTTCATGGTGTTGTCGTGAGTACTGGATAAAATAATTTTTGTAAAGCACTTGGTACAGAAGACATTTATTAACTTAAGAAGGTTGGGGGATCACAAACATAACAAGGCTCTGTATTTGGACTGCTTTTGTATGATTCTTAGCTTCCTTCTTGCTAGCTATTTGCTTTGGGCAAGCTGCTGTAAGCTTAAATTTCCTCATTTGTAAGGAAGATAATAGTACCCAACTCTCGTGTTTGTGGTGAGGATTAAATGAGTCAGTCTTTGTAAAGCATTTAACATAGTGCCTGGTATTTAGCTAGTGTTGAAACAGTCTTATTATCTTTATTATTGGCGTTCAATCACAGAAGGCTCAAATACATATAATTAGACGAAATGGCAGCATGGGTGCTAAGTGGTACACAAGTGTACAGAGTTAATGGTTTAGGAAAGGATCCCACTAATTGAAGGTGTGTGTGTGTTGGGGGGGTGGGTAGGGGAGGAAGGGCATTCCATGCCTTGAACAGTGTTGAGATGGAAAAACAGAAAAGGTTTATTCAAAGAATCGTAGTAGCATAGTTGGCATAAAAATTTAGATGAGCACTAGGCGGTAAATCTAAGAAGGCATACTGGGACCACGTGATGGAGGACCTTGATCATGAGCTGAAGCCACTTGGGTTTATTTAGGTGGCAGAGGTGAGCCACTACACCTTTTCAAGTGAGGAAATAAATGATCAGAGTAGTGATTTAGAGAAATGCGTTGATGGCCCGCTGCATGTGGCTACACTTGAATTGATAAGGGCCCCACATGGAGATAAAAGCCATAGAGTTGGAAAGGAGAAGTCAGGAGAAGTCAGATCTGGGAGGTACAATCTGCATATCTTACTGGCCATTCATTCATTCATTCATTCACTTTTTTACCATTTGGTGAAGCATTTAGTTTTCATGAACTGTTCCTGACATCCAGCAAACAAGTTGTGGGTCACTGTAAAAGAATAACAATTGTCTTATTTATCTAAGACAAGTGAACCGATCTCACAAAACAATGTGCAGAAATAAATTAGCAGAATGAATTAGTATGTAGATCTTTTAATGCATTGTTATATTTATGAGAGAGAGAGAGAGGAAGAGTAGAAAGAAAGTAGCCCTTTCTATTAGAGGGGGAATTTCGAGGAGGAAAAATCATGGTTAGGAAATCATAGTTCTGATAGGAATCCGCAAAGCCAGCCAGTCTTGAAACTTGGGCAGTTTCTTAAGCATTTCCGTTTTGCTTACTATTATTGCCCAAAATTTGGAAGGAAGTAACCCCAAACCTCATCATTCTAAAGTGGCAAGTATCATTTTTGCAGATTCTTTTCCAGTCTTTGTTTAGCCACATAGGTTTGTACAGTTAAAATCTTATTATGTTCACAGTTTATATGCACTTTTGTCATTGAATTGACTTCTCTCTTACCCTTTCACTGATTGCAGTGGGGAGCTCTGTGTGGACAGTACAGGTTGTGGTAGTATGAGCTGTAAGGCATACCTGTTTAACCTCCTCACGTGACAGATCAAGGATGAGAGCATATGCTAGGCTGAGGGTCACCAAATTTTGTCATGTCATTATTGTGCTTATTAAAAACTTGGAACCTGAGTCTAATCTCAGACTTACTCCTTCAGAAAATCTAAGAAAGGGGTTGGAAATCTGTATATTTAAACTGTTCCCCAAGCATTCCTATCAGGCAAGTCGAGGAAACACTGAACCAGAGAACGGCGAAGGGACAGGGGCAGGGACAGGGACAGGGAAGGGTGAATGTGGGGCCTCCTTGGAAAGTGAAAGGGCAGCCTGAGCATCTGCATTTCCTTCCCTGGGATTTATGCCTAAATCATGACATATTTATGTATTTTTAAAATTCTAATTCATTTACTTAACATTTTTGTTTGTTTGTTTGTCTAAAATTGTTTTTATTTCCCGTTCATTCTTTTAAGAGATTTCTCTAAGTTTAGATTTTTTGGTGGTTATTTTCTTTCGGGTTTTCAAAGGTAATCATTTTGCTTTTTAAATATACACATTTAAAAATTTTTTAATTTTGTGGTGAAATACACGTGGTGTAAAATTGGCCATGTTTACCACTTTCGAATGGCATTAAGTGCATTCACATCATTGTGCAGCCATCACCAGCTTCCATCTCCAGAACTCTTTTCATTTTGTAAAACTGAGACTCTTTGCCCATTAAACTGTACTTCCCCATTCCCCGCTGCCAACCTTTATTCTACTTTCTGTCTCTGAATTTGCCTTTTCTAGGGACCTCGTATACGTGGAATTATACAGGATTTGTCCTTAGATGACTGGCTTATTTCACTTAGCATAATGTCCTCAAAGTTAATTTAATTTTTTGCATAGGTACAGGCCATACATTTACTCAGTATTCATTGAAAAAGTCACCAATCACCCTGACCCTCATGAACTTTCAGTTAGTTGGGGAGGAAAAGGATGGCATTTCAAAGAGGATTCTGCCCTTTCTGGCTCCCTGCTCTGAGCGAGTAGCTGTGTCTTGGTTATGTTTTCAAGTCCTCACCTCCTCCTTTCTCCTCCCTCTGGGACCTATTAGCTGACATTTTCTTTGTTTGGTATCTCTGTGTCCTAACAGCTGTTGGGACCCAGTTGCTTTTTGGTAAACTTCGCTTCTAAGAGTAGGAGAATGTGGGATTTAGAAAAATGGGATTTGGTAAAGAGTTGTGTGACAAGTCGCTTTGTGGGAGATAGTTTTCCTCAATGCTCTGTGTACTTTTTTCTTAATTCTTGTATACATTACTGATGATAGAAATTAAAGCATTGCTGCTTTCGATAAGTTTGGTTCTAAAATTATGTGTTATGAATGAATCTTTTAGATAGTATCTCCTTTTATCATTTTTTTCCTGCTACACAGATTATTTTCTGAAAGCTTTTAAGATGTTGTTTGTTGCACACCCAACCTCTTCAAGTTCAATACTTTGATAAATGTAAAACATTAGGAAAAAGAAAAATTGCATTCGTGAAATACTCTCATTTTGAGTAATTCTCAGTAAAATTGTGTACGGTGGGTGAGTTTGTAGAGGGCATATTACTTCCTTCTTGTACTCTTTGTCTGAAGAAAGGCATATTACAAGTAAAATGATTAGTAACTGTAGACAAAATAGTTCTCAGTATAGTTGCTATAAAAGACTTAGCATATGGCTTTTTGTATAAATTTTTGTGACTAAGCATTGCCATTTTTGAGATGATAGATTATAATAAACACATTGTTAAAATATTTTTTTATTTTAGGAACAAAACAAATACATGATAAAATTTTTAAAAATATTGATAGAAGTTCATTTTGGGGTGTGGGGGAGGGGCATACTTCATTTATTTTCTCATTAAATAATCTCTTACCTAACCCTAAAATGTGTATTTGTACTTGTGTGTATTCTCACTCTCCTTTCTCTCTTTCTCATGGGCTTTATTACTCTCACTATATTTTTCCTTCTTCTGGCTGCCTTGCCAGCTCACCTTTGCCACACACAGCTCTTCTGTGTTTTCGATTTCTCTGTTCCTGTCTCTCTTTTGGTAAACCAGTCAGATGGCGCTTCTCTTTCAAACAAACAGATGATGGAAGGGACTGGGCGTGAGGGGTCTTTCATTGTCTGGGGATGTGATCTCACTTTGAACATAGTGCCATCAAATTGCCTTACATTTTCTTTGCATCAGTATTAGTAAACTTTATTAATTAAATTGTAGTCATTTTTCTGAAACGATTTATATTGACTGTCTCCTCACTCATCGAGGTACCTATTTTCAGTTCAATAATTAGATTTTCTGAAATGTTCCCAAGGATCTGGGGGTACTTAAGGCCTCCCACAGTTGAGAGTGGTGTTTTACATGTAGCATGGTCACCAGCAAACCCTTGGGCTCTTCCTGTAGTCACCTAGGGGCTGTTGGGCCCTAGGGTTCCCAAGGCATTAGAAAAGCCAGCCTTAGGGACTCATGGCTCTTGGACGTGATGAGGTTAAGGAAACTCCTGAGGAATTCAAGTCCTGAATCTGATCTTAGAGCAAATCCAGTACCTTCTCCAACCCACTCAGGTGGTTCTTGGGGTCTGTGTTGTCCCATCGTGCTCAGAGGCTCACTTGTGAACTCTACGTATCTTTCTAGCTTCTTGACTCTAGAAGGTCATAGTAGTATAAGGGTAAAAGGGGGCCAGTGGAGTCGAAAGAAAGCTAATGATACCCCCAGGAGGTAAATGGCAAATCTGTCGAAGCTGGTATAGAGCTTTTTGAAGAGGTATGCTAGGTTGTGTGACAGCCATGGGAAATCAGGAAAAAAAGAAAAAAAAAAAAAGCAGTGGTGCTGTCAGATTATAGATAGCAGCAGGTGGTTGATTTTGTATGTACTTTTCCATTTCCTTGAATCTCTTCTCTACAGGACTGTAGAGAACTGTAGAGGACATCTAACTTTATGGAGTTGTCACCCATCATGTTCACGGAGATGCAGGATATTAGGCAGTCCCTTAGCACTCCCCTTAAACACAGATTAGTGGCTTTTGATTACACTATCGTGAAAATAGATGTAGCAGCATTGCTAGGCAACTCTGGACAGCAGTATTGGAAAAATACAGGCAATTTTCTGCTTCAGGTGAGCTAAACATACTCATTATAGTTGCTTTTTGCAGTAATGCCCATTGTACCTGGAAACCACATTATTTGGCAAATTCAGCTATGGGGTAGGGCCAGGAATCAGGAAGTAAGTCAAAAACGCAAAATAGGTGACATGAAAGCTTGGTTTTTTTGCTTGTTTTTGTACTGAAAGTCCTTTAGTTGTTTACTAAGAGCCTATTTACTATGACTTTTCTTAGAATATTGTGACGCAATATCCTAGTTTAGAAACACTGGTATGTGATGGTGAGATAGTCTGAGGAAAAGATAGTAGAAGGTCATGGTGAGATAGTCTTTTGAAGAGATAGCTTGACAGCAAGGGACAAAATGATTATTTAACGTATGTAAAATCCCAAAAGCACTGCCATTTGGGGCTCTCTGTGGGAGGAGTGTTCACACACACAGGATTTTTAACACTGGCTAGGAGTCTGCAGTATGGAGATGATGAGCCACAGTTTGTGTCTTTTTTTTTTTTTTAAGGGACTATTAGAGAAAGGTTTGAGGAGTGTTTCTATTAAAATGAAGATTGAGTTCTTAAAGGGATACTACATCTCACCAGTCTGGAAAACTCACTTCTGTGGAAAGGGCATTCTTTTTCCCCATTCCTTTGGTGGTGGTATTTGAGTCTGCACTTGGATTTTGCGTTTCACTTCTGATTAAAATAACAGAAAGGAGAAGCAGTTTATTTTCCAAATAAGTGACAAATATATTGCATTTATTTTTAAAATTCTACAAAATGAATGTTCTGACCTAGGTTGTAGAATTCTCTTATAACTCCAGACATATTTTCATGTCCACCCACAATCAGAACCAACCATAAGTGGATCCTGTGCTGATGGAGTTTTCATTCCATAGTTCAGTCTTATTCTTAATGGCCACCTAGATTCTAGTATAACCAATAATTAGATATTTAGATTGCTTTCCAGTTTTTAGTAATTTGATATTTAGATAATTTTCCAGTTTTTATATATTAACAAACAGCAGCGCAGTGAACATGATTAAAACTAAAACCTCAAAGACAGTTTTAATTCCTTAGAGTATATACATTTCAAGGCTTTTGATATGCCAGATTTCCTCCCAAAGAGTTAATTGTTTACATTTTCTCCAGTGAAATGAGATTGCCCACATTCTTGACAAGATTGGATGTTGTATTTTTTAAATCTCTGCTGATTTCACAATTGCATAGGTGAAAAATAATACTGCTTTATTTTAATTTACATGTCTTTGAGTAATAAGGAATTTGAGATTTGCAAATTTTCATTAGCAATTTGGGTTTTTCTTAGCGAATTTCCTGCATGTGGTCTTTGCTTATGATCCTCGCCCCACCTTTAATTGGTAAGCTTTTATAATTCTTATTGATATTGTCCCTCTGAACCTCCAGGCTTTGATTATTATATAATTCTCTTGATTTATTAAAGGTATTAACCCTGGGCCTGGTGTGTATTATACAAGTATTGATTCCAGTTTGTTTGTTTGCCTTTCATTTTTCTCATGGTGGAACTGTTCTGCTTTCACAAGGAAAACAAATTTAACTAAACAGAATCCATTTATAACACCTCAGCTTAAGGAAATGTAGAACCAAAACATTAACAGAAAGGTGATGCATTAATTTGCACATTGTTCATCTCTACATTGGATGCGAACTGTTTTTATAACATGTATACTTTATGAGAACCAAAATTTAATTTTCTGCATTAATGAGGAACAGTGGTAACTGCTTCAGTAAAAAAAAACAAAAAACAAAAAAATAGCTGAGTGCCTGTTCTCTGTCAGGCATCAAGTACTTTCAGCTTATTTTCTCACCTGCAAAATAGGAATAATACTTTGTAAGGTTGTTTCCTATTCAGTGTCCAGTGTCTGGCTTACACTAGGTACTCAATAAATGGTGGCTGTTTTTGTGATCATGATGACATAAATGAATATGCAAGGGTCTGTGTACTCAATGAATGGATAGTTCCTGAAGGCAAAAAAATCATATGATTGATTACATTAGGTGCTCTTCTCTCCATTGTTTCTGATAAGTCAGCTATCCATCGTATTGTTGTTCCTCTGTATGTAATGTGTCATTTTTCTTGGGCTGCTTTCAAGACTTGCTCTTGTTTTTTGATTTTCAGCAGTTTGACTGTGGTGTGCCTAGGCATAGGTCCCTTTGTTTTTATCCTTCTTGGGGTTTGCTAAGATTTTTAGGCATGTTAATTAGTATTTTCTACCAAACTTGGAAACATTTCAGCCTTTACTTCTTAAAAGTATTTTTTTCTTCCCTACATGTTGTCTTCTTCCAGATCTCCAATTACACATATGTTTCATTGCTTGATATTGTCCCTCTGAACCTCCAGGCTTTTTTTTTTTTTTTTAGTCTCTCTCTTTTTTTCTCCATCCTTCAGATTATAAATTATAGAAGAAAGGGTTAATGAATCTGAGAACAGATCAATGGAAATTTTCTGCTATTAAAGTTATCTAGTGAATTTTCCATATTGTACCTTTTAGTTCTAGAATTTCCATTTGGTTCTTTTTGATAGTGTCCATCTCTTCCTTGAAATTACCCATCCATTCACTTGTTGTAACCATATTTCCCTTTAACTCCTTGAACATATTTGCAAT
>NW_011888802.1:12587512-12603211 GCF_000151845.1 Pteropus vampyrus | reverse complement strand
GCACTGCCCATGGTTTAGTGCGTGAAAAAAGCTGCTTCATATATTTTGTCCAGTTTTGTAGTTTTACAATAGAGGGCAAGTCCAGTACCACTTATTCTTTCATGGTTGGAAGCAGAAGTCTGGCAGTTTGCTTATAAACTGCCTTCCTCATTAATGATATTAATGACATGTCACTATTTTTTTTTCATCTTATCTAGAATATGACTGATTTTCTTTTGACAGATCTTAATTTCTGTGTTGGCTGCAGTGTTACCATTAGCTAACGTTAGCTTACGTTCCAGAGCCAGCCTTTTTAGTCCATCGTTATACCTGACATGTTGCCTTCCAAACTCTGTAGCTGTTTCATTATACAAACACAACTGAATTACAAGTAGCCCTAATGTGCACCCAGATAAACTTTGTCTTTTGCACACATTTTCACCGGCACCATCTTACCCTGTATCCTCATTGTCAGCAGCAGTAATAGTCTGTAAATGACAATTCTAGCTGAGTATAGTTATCTGGAGATTTAAAAAAAAAAAAAAAAAAAAGAACAGTTTAGAATAAGAGTTTGGTGTGGCATTCTGCCGTATTTCAGTTGTTAAAATTATATACCAAACATCTACTCCTTTAAAATACTCTTAAAATTTTCTGCATCTGGGATTAACATGTATGTGTATGTAAAATTGGCTTTAAAAATATTTTCAATCTGGCTTTCAGTAATTAAGGCACAATAAGTTATATTTCTTCCCTGTAGGGCTGGCCTCCCTCCCTCCCCTCTCCCCTTTTCCTGTCCCTTTTCCCACCTTCCTTCCTTACCGGCTCCTGTATATCTGCATTGCCCTGTCTGCTCTCCAAAGTGTTCTCACTTACGTCTGGCCCTTCCTTTCCATTCGTACAGCCTTGTACACAGTCTTGTTATCTCTTGCCTAGACTAATTCTCCCTTCTTAAGAATTGCCTGGCCAATCGCATTCACAGTTTCATCTTCCTAAAGTTGAGTTTCTCACTCTAATATTAAAAAAATTCACTGTTCCATATTGCCTTCCAAACTCTGTAGCTGTTTCCCAGCACATCTTTCAAGCCAGATTTGGAGTATTCTTCACTCAGCTACCTCCACATTTTCCCTTCCCTGACTCTGTGCCTGCCGTTCCTTTCACCCGCAGCACCCTCCTCGTCTCTCCATATAGTTTCTCCTCTTCATCATCCAAGGTCTGCTCCACCCCCCGCCTCCCCTGCCCCTAACAGTGTCACTCAGTTGAAAGCTTCCACGGTCCGCTCTGCTACTGTACTTACTGCCCAGTTTACACTTGAATTACAGGTGCTTGTAAATATCTTGTCTCATTTGTAAAGACAAGAAAACATGGCTCCTCTGTCATCCTATCTCCTGGAGCAGCTGGCATCCTCCGCAGAGTAGATAATAAATATTTGTCATTTCACTCTCATAGGAACCCTATGATCTAGGCAGGATGAGGGATTATTTTCATTCACAGAATGAGGAATCCAAGACCCAAATTGTTTAAATGACATCACACACAGAATTAATGACTGATTCCAGATTTATAGCCTAAGTCTCCTAACTTTTTTTTTCTTAGGCAAATTTTCCACTCGCATCTAATTTGGCTCAAAATTACGTTAGTTGGCTCTTAAGTATAAACTTTATTTTCTATACTTTGGACATGTCCAAATTTATCAAAAGATGAAGTGGGGGATTTAGCTCTACCTCCTATTCCTTCCTTTGCTGTGGCCGCCACCACACTGAGGAGTAGAAGGTTGAATCCAGGTCGCTAGAGCCCTGCTGTCGTGGGTCATCCTACTTGTCTTGACATCACACACACACGCAAACCCCATGAAAATGCGCTTTGTTTTGCTATTTTCTAAATGAGGGTTGGTATCAGGCTTGGAATGTGATTTTCTCTTTCCTTCCCTTATTTTAGGCACTTCGCCTTAGTAACGTGGCCATGAGCAAGACCACTACAGGCCAGATCGTCAATCTGCTGTCCAATGATGTGAACAAGTTTGATCAGGTAAGCTATACCTGAGCAATCCTTTTTCATTTCCCGTCCTTCTTATGTAGTTTACCTTATTGGAATGCCAGGTGCCAGGTTTTGGTACAGGCCAAGGTACCGTTGAGGACATGAAGGTTCTTTTTATATAGCTCTTCATTTCTCCTGTGTGCAACTTAGATATAATGTGTGTTGTCCTGTAGATGAAAGTTTTATTTTTCTAATGTTGCCTGCAACATGCTTTAATCATAGATGGGCAGACAGCAGTGTTTTTGCCCAGCTTGGTTAAATGTACCTAATAGTCCTCTTGTAGTAGCTTTTCTTAACATGTTATGTTGGTGTTGATGGCTGAATTGTCTTTCTCCTCCTCTAGATGATGAGCTGGTGTGTCAAGATTGTTCTTTTCCCTGTGCCCTGTGTGCTGCCTCTGTGTAGGAAGTCTGATAAATAATGACAAACGGGTAGTCCCTAGCCCGAAGCAACCAAATCTCCTCAGTCCCACCACAGTCTTCTTTTACACTTACCTTGTGAATATATCACATTATTATGCAGGGCATCATAGGAGCTGGTCAGATCTGTATTGCACTAGACCACTTCTCTTTCAATTATTCAATTATCAAACATGAACTAAGGCCCCTACTTAGTTCCAGGGGTGAATAAGACTTTTGACCTGGAGAAGCCACAGCCTATCAGGGAGGTAAATACACAAGTAATTATTGGAGAGTGTGATAGGCACCATAACATAGGCTTTCTTGGGGTGCTAGAGAGCCTAGGGGAAGTGGGGCCAAATTTATGGCAGAGTTTGGGGAAGCCCTGAGCTCATCTGTGGGGAAGACAAAATCGAGATCTTCCTTCCAGTGCCGCTGGCCCGGTTCTCCCTGAAAGCACCTAAAAAGTCTGCCCTGTGTTGCCCCAGAAAGGAGAAACTTTTCTGCTTTGGCAGATTTAAAGCCCACTGTGATCACTTCTGCTTAGGTTCCTGTCTGTTGGTTCAGAGCAGATTGTTCCTATACTCTGTTCTTTATTGGTTTTGTTTTTATGTAGTCCTAAAAAGGCTTTGTCTTTTTCTTCTAAGGTAACAATATTCTTGCACTTTCTGTGGGCAGGCCCACTGCAGGCCATCGCAGTAACTGCCTTGCTGTGGATGGAAATAGGAATTTCGTGTCTTGCCGGGTTGGCGGTTCTAATTATTCTTCTGCCTTTGCAAAGCTGCATTGGAAAGTTGTTTTCATCACTCCGGTAAGAGAAAAACTGGTTTATAAAAATAGGTACTATGTATTTATTAATATCCACAGTCTGCCTGATGCTCTTGTTCAAAAAGAAGGTGGTGGTAGAGGGGGCAGTGATTCTATGATCTCTTTGCAGTGAGTTGTAGACTCTTCAGGCTTAGCCAGTGGAGACTCCAGCTTAGCCAAAGGCTAATCTTGAAGCGGGAAAGGGGAAGGCATTCACTGGCTCCTCCCGACTAGTTTTTAGGCACCGTACCTCAATAAGTAGAGCGTCCTTAAGCAGAATTTATGTATGTTGAGGTTATTTAAACATTATTGACTAGTAATACATTTAGATATAGGCCCAATTCTAGCTGCATATACTTTTGTTTTGCTTGTGTTAGAGCCATTTTCAGTGTGAGTGTTTTCATTATGCTACAAGCTTCCCAAGGGCAAGGTAAATCTTAATTATGTCCTTATAACGTCCCATAGTCCTAGCAGCAGTGTATGTGATAGAAAAGTAGCTGGTGATGAAAAGCCTAATGGTTATGAGTAAGACCTGAAGCAGATCCCAGGGGCTTGGAAGTGGGCCATTGTCAAGGTTTTCAGGTGGAGGGAGATGTGCTGTTTGAAGCATATTGAGTTCTTTCTTTTGTGCCTCTATACCTGGCATTTTTCTCTACTTGGAATTTCCTTTCCCCTCTTTGCCATGGAGAAATGTTCCTTATCCTTCGAGGCCCCTTCCAATGCTACCAGAATTCTGAAGCTTTATTGCTCTCCTCTTTCACAGTAGAATTAACAGCCCTTTCTTTTCTGCTCCCCAGCACTTTATTCCTATTTTATTACACCACAGCCAGTTGTGCTCTTGTTACACTTGGGTGCCTTTCTGCCTTCACGACCCAACCGTGACCTCCTTGAGCACATGGTTTGTATGTGACTCATTTCCTTAGAAGAGATGCTATTGCACGATCTTCGGATTACTTGTTGAACTGGGATGAATTGTTGACTTCCTCTTTGAAGGCTTTTTCCATTTGTATTTTGAGCAGGACCTTCCTCTGCTGTCAGTGCAAGAAGAGCTATAGGGAATCCTTTGATTCCCGGCCTCTGCCTGTGCCCACTGCTGATGAGGAAAGTTAGGTTGTAATCGCCATGGCTCATCTCTCATGTCTGTCTCTGTGTCCCTTTAGGAGTAAGACTGCAGCTTTCACAGACATGAGGATCAGATCCATGAATGAAGTTATAACCGGCATAAGAATAATAAAAATGTATGCCTGGGAAAAGTCATTTGCAGAACTTATTACCAATTTGAGAAGGTAAGTTTTTGTAAACATCACACCATATTTTCATATTTTTTAAAAAATGAGCTATAATTGACATATGACATTAGTTTTCAGCATACAACTTAATAGATACCGTGAGAAGCTCGCCACAGTAAGTCTAGTTACCACCCATCAACATACAAAGTTGCAAAGTTTTATTTATTCATTTTTCAATGAATGGTTTTAGAATTCTTATTAGGTTTTTACATTAGAGTGAACTTAATTAAATGCTGTCTGCCCCAACTTCCACCCGTGGCCGTAGGGGTAAGCAGAATCATGCGGTACCTCACTTTAACCTGCTTTTCTATCTACCATCTTCTTAAAAGAAAAAATATATATATGCTTCTTACACAGAAATGAACTTCAAAATATTTCTTAATATTCAAATGCCAAACAAGCCATGATTCTATGATGTTAATATTTGATATGACATTTAAAGTAAAACTATAACTTATGTTAATGTTATGTGAATGTTATGTGTTAATGTAGCACATACAGGAAGATGCTAGAGATTGGATTATACCTGTATGAGCCAAACTATATGAGCCAGTATTACTCATTCCAAACAGAGCCATGGAAATAGTGTTCCTTTTTGTTTTGCTATTTGTTTGTAAATTTTTTTTTAGTCTTTAATTTAAATATTTGATGAGTATTTATACTCCAGCACATGATACACCCTCCCTCCTCTCACTTCTGTACCTTTGTAGGTGCACCTCCCATGGCTTTGAAAGCACTCTCATCCTCATTCCTCCCTCCCTGGGCCCCTGCTAACTCAGGCTCATCCTCTCAGGTTCCAGGTGTGTGCTACTCGCCCTGACTCCACTGCTTCCAGTTAAGACACCTCTTCTCCTTGCCTGCTTAGGGCCTGTGCTGGCTGCTTCTGTCTAATGTCTTGGTGTCTCACAAGTTTTGGGTGCCTTATTCTCTTCTCCCATGAGTTCATGTGCTCCTGGAGGGGACAGGCTGCATCTTTCTGTCATCAGTCAGGTGCCTAGCATAGGACTTGTTTTCACACGTGCTTGTTGAATGAATGTTCAAACCCAGTCTGATCGCCCCATAATGTGAAAGTGTGACATTAAGCCTCATGTAGTTGGATGAATGAGGGGTTATGGAGTGTGTGGTCCTTGTGTGGGAGCTGGCCTCAAGATGCGAGCTGTATAATGACTTTCTCTTAATGGACGTCCACTCCTTAGAAAGGGACCACGTGCAAAAGGCACTTGAATTCATAACTTTGATGTTGATGCTTCCTTTAAAATGTATATCCTGTTCTATATCCTATATCCAGGAAGGAAATTTCCAAGATTTTGAGAAGTTCCTACCTTAGAGGAATGAATTTGGCATCGAGTTTTGTTGGAAGCAAACTTATCATTTTTGTGACCTTCACCGTCTATGTGCTCCTTGGCAACGTGATCACAGCCAGCCGCGTGTTCGTGGCACTGACACTGTACGGGGCTGTGCGGTTGACGGTCACTCTCTTCTTCCCCTCGGCCATCGAGAAGGTGTCAGAGGCAGTTGTCAGCATCCGAAGAATCCAGGTTTGGCGATTAATAACATTTTAAATTTGTAAGCGGATTTTAGTAAGGTCATTTCTCTTGTTACTTAATGTCACTGTGGTCCAGTTAGGTGAGGTTTGACTCTCATGGCCAAACCTGCAGTCAGTCCAAAATGGGCCTACCCCGCTGTCTTCTGAGGTAGAGTACATTACAAATAATGTAAACACTGCCGATCACTCATGGGCAGGAACATAAACAGCAGCGGCCCAGGGCTCTTGATGTCCAAGCCCTAACTGCAGGGTGATTAAAACGTCTGAAAGCAGGAGACGGAGATGGATTCCATCTCCCATCTAACTCCAGTGATGAGGCAGGGACTGCACGCCGTCCTGGGGTGAGTAGAGTTTCTCCCTGGGCCAGGAAGGAAAGAGTTGCTGGAAGGTCCCTGCTTCTTGGGCAGGAAGAGTGGCCTCAGCCTCACTTAGCTCTTTCTGTTTAAAAATGGGTTCTTCCCTCCACAGATGCTTTGCTTGTGATTTCTGAGTATGCCTTTGGCTCTCTGCCTTTTTGTCCCTTTCTTCTTTTCACATTTTTTTTCCCGCTTTAGCCTATCTCTAGAAGGCCTCTTCCTTCCAAATTTGTTTTTTTGATGTCTACCCTACCCATTAATACCTTTTCCTGACTAGGTGTCCCTAAATTGCTAGGGGGCAAATAATTTACATCACCAAGATAAGGTCCTGACACACAGTAGCTTCTGAATTATTTGTGTGTTTGTGGATAGGTCTAAAACGAAGACGAGTTGGCTCTGTGAGAGGGCCTTGGCCTGAACCCGAGTGCCTGGGCCTGACCAAAAATCTAGTTTGTTTTGTTCTTACTTCTCTACAGTGATGGATGCCCGGTAATAGATCTTTAGTGAAGTCAGATAGCATCGGACGTGTTTTTTGGGAGGGGGCAGTCTTGTCATAAAAGCTCAGATTTTTTATGATGAAGTGTCTATACTATAGAAAAAGCATTATCCATAAAACAGATCAGACATACAGGGTCAGTTCTGGTTCCTCCAAGTTTATCACTTTCTGACAGGGGCTTCTAGCAACTTTGTTAAGAGATGGTGGTCCATGCAGTTCAATACATTTCTTTTATGAGAAAGAGTCAATGTTATCATGGCAAATTGCTTCATGGTGGTGTTGAAGTAATTATGGAAATACACACACACACACACACACACACACATATTTTATATATATATACATATATGTATTTTAGATCTTAGACTCTTTTTCTATCCATATTGTTTCTATAACCCTTTTTAAAATTGAAATTTCTGATTCATCAAAATCAAAGGAGATTCTTATTAACCTGAATTACCACAGCTTGGGGAGATTGACTAGGTTTTGGCCAGGGCCTGTGGTATCTATGTCTTTAGTAAGTGCCCTCATGTACCTGGAAATAGGCCACATTTGGGAAACATTGTCCTACTTATGGACAAAAGCACATGCAGTCTAAACGAGCTTAAATGTTAAAAACATCAGGATCAAATCATTTGAGAGGAAAAACGAATACCTGTCTTGGTTTATGCTAGACATTTGGGGGATAAATTTGGAATTTATTCATTCATTCAGTCATTCCACAATATAATTGAGCACCTTCCTTAAGCTTGGTGCTGTGCTGGATACAGATATACAATGATAGGCAAATGCACAGAAGTCCTTCCTGCTTGGAATTTATGTATCATCAAGTGGGGGGATGTCATAAAGAAGCAAATAAGGAAACTCACTATCGATGTACATTTGTGTGTCCATAGTCTAGTCCTTGGAAGGAAAGGTCTTAGGGAGGTGCTTTGGCAGAGATGCTGGTATAATTTCAGAGGCAGTGCTTCCTGGGAAGGCTGAAGTGGTTACCTGGACGATTATATGTGTGAGGGTGGGGAAGGGCAGGTGGACTGGGGGAGGTGGCAGGCTGATGTTTGCTTTTTCATGGGGATAGTTATGTGACAGAAATTCTTAGTGCACAAAGAGGAGACCTATGCATTTGAGGAACCAAATATGTCTGAGGCTGTAGAGTAGAAAGTACTAGAGGCCTGAGCAGGGGACCATAAAGGACTCTACTGACAGCATTAAGAGGTTCAGCTTTTTCAGAGCTCACCTGGCTGCAGCCTGGGGAATAGGCCAGGGAAGTAGGGGTGAGGATCCCGAGTAAGGTAGGGAGATGTGTAAAGAGGTGTTAGATAGTCCGAGAACAAGATGATGTGTTTTGGTTTAGGGTGGAAAAGAGACTTGGGCAGATTTGAGATCTACTCGGGATCACGCTGAGTTGGGTGTTGAGGGAGGGGAGAAGTTGGGTAGAAGGAGAGGGCTGCATGATCACCTGTGTTCATTGACATGTGGACTACTAGAAGAGGAGAAAAGCATGAATTTGGTTTTGAAATCTAAGATGCTTTTCAAATACCCAAGTGTTTTAAGACCCGCCAAAAGGCCATATGCTCAGTTCAGCCTCCTTTCCTATGTGCCTAACAAAGGTAACAGGCAATGAATACAGCAACCCCCTTATCTGAGAGGGATACTTTCCAACACGCCTAGTGAATGCCTGAAATTGTGGACAGTCCCAAACCCTGTGTATACTATGTTTTTCCTACGCTTACCTACAATAAAGTTTAATTTATAAATTAGGCACAGTAAGATATTAATAGTAATAACTATTAATAAAGTAGAACAGTTATAACAATATACTTTAATAAAAGTTAAGTGAGTGTGGTCTCTCTGTCTCTCTCTCCCCCTCAGAATATCTTATTGTGCTATATTGACTTTGTGACGATGGGAGACGATGCAGTGCCTACGTGATGTGATGGAGTGGGGTGGATATACTGGATAGAGGGATGATTCAAGTTCTGGGTGGGACAGAGCAAAATTTAAAATACATGAATTGTTTATTTCTGGAATTTCCCATTTAGTATACTTGGACCATGTTTGACCGCGGGTAACTGAAACCACGGAAAGTAACACTTTGGATGAGGGGGGAACTATAATATAATTAACTGATTCAGTGTTTACTTTCCTTCCTTTCCTTTCCTCTCACTGAGATTTGTTAATATGCAATTAGAAGGTGATGAAGATGGCAGCAGGAGAGGAAGGCAGGAAGGGTCTGCTGAGTGTACTGGTCAGGTCACCAGAACTGGGTGAGCTTCGACTGTAGACGGGCTACACACTTAGTAGGCACGTAGAGTTTAGTAAACACTGCCTTCTTGAAGCTTGCTCCAACAATGTCTTCTGTAGCCTGGGCCTCAGGAGATTGGGCCATGTGATTTCCAGTAAGATCATGTTTGGGAGCCCTAGGAAGAAAATCTACATCTTTCTACCTTTGAGAAAAGTTTAATTTATAAATTAGGGCAATCCTACATGTTGGCTCCATGGTGTAGTGTCTTCTTTTTTGTACATGCTTTTCAGTTTCCTTTTTTATGTTCTGAAAATAATGGATTTATTATAAAGTTACAGGCCTGAGGAATTTCCTCTATTTTCCTTTTAGTGAGGAGAGACAACTGATGGTCTTGGCGTTGAATGAGTTCTATAGGATTCTGACAGATCTTGTCTTAACTTCAAAGCACTGGAAGTCTTCAGCAGCTTCTGCATCCAGTAAAATTTGTTTCTGAGGGTTATATCGTTCACAGAGCTGCTTAGGCTTTTGCCTGCCAATCACTCTGAAGTCAACCTTTTTGGCTCGAGTTCCAACGTCTGATACTTTCCCGCATGACCTGCTCTGGGTATGCAATTCTTGGCCCTAATGGCAATTTAATTTCAGCTTTTTCATCAGCCTAAGTACAAGAGAAAAACCCGCCCAGCACTGCTGGCACCTTTACAAGCTAGAAGATTGTGACTTCTTCCTCTACTCAGACCTACCGTTTATGGACAAATACTCAAAACATTTACTTCCTCATTTTGTGTCTAGTTTTTCTTTTTTTTTTTTTTTGAAGGTGGGAAATTTTTAATATGTACACACTGACATATTGACTTTTATGTGTTGGTTATACACTTAAGATAAAATCAGAGTTTTATTCTGTCTAGATGAGATTTATAGTATATATGAGCTTTTATATATTATATATAAATTGCCTATTAACCGTGTAAGGCTGTAGTGATGTAGTCAGTGGTTTGACTCATTGGAACCAGCCATAAGGTCTGTTTATTCCTTTAGCAGATTTTTTGTCGACATGTTGATTCTATGTGAGGCTTAGTAGGAGTTGGGACAGTTTGTAAAGTGTGTGAGGACATAGTCTCTATCCTCTGTGTGACTTAAAATCTCCATGGGGATTCTGAGAGAGGGAGGGCAGTGCCAGCCAGGGCCACCCTGAGCTGGTTCCCATGGAATTAGCATTCCAGATCAACTCAGAAGGGCGGGTGGGATTAGTCCTCAGGGAAGCAAGGCCATCGCCACTTTGGGAGTGTGGGCTTAAGTGTGTGCGTCGGCGAAGGGTTTTAAGCAAGGTGGACGTTCTCAGAATTGTTGTAAGATCAATAGGGAGCTGTGCTGGGGATAGGCTTGGTGCTGTTGGGAAGTGCTGGGGAAGGAACAAGGAAGTATAGGGAGAGAGCAAAAAAAAAAAAAGCTTTGCCAGTATTTTCAATGATCGGTAGCAAGATTCTGAAATTATGTTGTTGCAAGAAGAATGGAGACTTGGAGAGAGTGAGGAATTGTGGCAAAACCGGTTAGAGTTAGTACTTGATTGACTCTGGGAGAGGTGGTGTGGTGTGAGAAATCGGGCTGCGGTGGGTTTAAAGCCTGCAGAGGTGTCCTCAGACCACAGCCTGTCCATTCTGCCTCCTTTCCCACCGGAGCTTGGGGCAGGTAGAAAATTCAGTGCCCAGTCTTTTCCTTTTCTTTTAGTTTCAGGTTTACAGTACGAAGGTTAGACATTTATGTAATTTGTGAAGTGATCCCCTCGATTACTCTAGCACCCACTTAGCAGTGCCCACTCTTGAGTAGGTTCTCAGTGAGCCTGGTGGTTGGATGAGTGGGTGGAGCAAATCAATGAGCAGATGGTGTCTCACACTCGCTGGCTCTTTGAGAGAAACGCGTAGGAACACATTTTTATGTTTTTCCTACACAGAACTTTTCATTTTCAGTTTTTACCAGTTGTTCTTTTTAAGTAGAACATTGCAATCAAATTTGTATCTTTGTGGAGCGATGAGTTTTAGAGGTAGTCACGATTTTTAGAGTAGCAAGTTACTTATGTGCTGTTTTCACTTTCCCAAACATATTCACATGCTTATTTCTGTTGCCTCCTGTGTTGGTTAGGATTAGGTTTGCCTGTGGGTTCTAGAATACCTATGTTAAAACTGCTTACACAAGAGAGTTTGTTCTTCTCTCATGCAAAAATCCTTGTAAGGTTCTATATTGATTTCCTAAGGCTACCATAACAAAGTACCAAAAACTTGGGTGGTGTAAGACAACAGGAATTTGTTTCATAGTTCTGGAGGCTGAAAGTCTGAAATCAAGGTGTCAGCAGGGCCATGCCTCTTCTAGCTTCTGATGGTTGCTGGCAAACCCTGGCATTCCTTGGCTTACAAAGGCATCACCCCAGTCTCTGTCTTCATCGTCACATGGCTGTTTTCTGCCTGTGTGTCTGTCTTTTTGGTTCTCTTCCCTTCTTATAAACCAGCCACCAGTCATACCGGATTTAGGGCCCCCCATACTCCAGTGTGACCTCACTTTCATTAATTACATCTGCAATGACCCTGTTTCCAAATAAAGTCACATTGTGAGGTAACGGGGGTCAGGAATTCAACATACTTTTTCGCGGGGCCATAATTCATCTCATAACAAGTTCCACGGCTAGTATGATCCTTCCTGGTGTTAGGGATCCAGACTCTTTCTTGTTACTCCACTGTGTGTGGCCTTGAACAAACTGGCAGCCTCCAAGGCCCAGGCTGTGAGGCAGAGGAAGGTTCCTGGATGTAGTCACTTGCAACTGGCCTGAATTTAGTCACATGGCTACACTAAGCTGCGTGGGAGGCTGGGGAGAGGAGTTCTTCTAGACTGCCATGTGCCAGCCAAAAATTGGGTGTTTGTTACCACAGAGAATGAGAGCAGATTTTGAAGCAGGCCAACAGTTTCTGCCACATGTTCAAAGTTTTTTGGAGTTTGGGGTGATCTCAGTTGTTTGTCCAGTTTCTGCACCTTTATGGGTTTTCTCTTTGAATTATGCCTAATGTTTGCAGAGCAAGAGGATGTTTTCCTATATATCATTATGTTAGATTTGTATGGTAAGCAGGATGGTTTTATTCAGCTAAATAGCATTGAATAGTTCCTGACTAGTGTGGAAAATAGCAGGAAGTGGCAGTGGAAGATGCGGCCATTCCCACATCGAGCGGAGGGAATTAGAAAGGAGAAAAGACAGGTGATTGTGAAGAGATGCTTATAAAATATTTTATAAAGAGATGGAAACTTAGTAAGTGCATTTTCTTTTCAGAATGATGACTTAAGTGATAGTTAATGACAAGTAGTGATACATTGGTTTGACACGCACGAGGGGAAAAGCAGAGTGTGCTTAGGTGCCCAGCTGATGGTCACGGCAAAGAAGCCGCAGAGCCAGGCTCCTGTTCATAGTCTTGGCCATCGGTCTCATGTTTGCAGCCTGTGCTTCTGAGCCAGCTCGATTCCTCGAGGCCCGGGAATGGCCTTCGTCTTTGTGTTCCTAGCATGTCACATGGTGCTTGGCACATGGTGGGATTCAGTAAATATTTATGGAATCATTTCCTACCAGCTCTGTGTTTATTGTTAGTAACACAAAAGAAAATCAATAAAAATGCCCAGGTCCTAAATGTGTTCAAGTGTGGAGCCATATTTTCTGTTTAAGGTGGAGCTAGTACACTTGTTGATAAAGTTACAAAGATAGCCTCATGACCATGAACTCTTTATATATGTATACACACATAAGATATATGTTATACTCTACTATATATACAGTATATATACTGCTGAGCCCCCGCACAGTCGAAAATCTGTGTATAACTTTTGACTCCCCCAAAACTTAACTACTAAAAGCCTGTGGCTCACTGGAAGCCTTACTGAGAACATAAACAGTTGATTAAAACATATTTTGTATGTTATCTGTATTATATACCGTATTCTTACATAATACTCTTACATAATACTACCATATTTTGTATGTTATCTGTATTATATACCGTATTCTTACATAATTCTTACATAATAAAGTAAGCTAGAGGAAAGAAAATGTTAAGAAAATCATAAGGAAGAGGAAAATGATACATTTACAGTCTTTACTGAAAAAAGATCCATGTGTAAGTGGACCTGCACAGTTCAAACCTGTTGTTCAAGGGTCAAGTGCACTATATGTTATATGGTATGTTCTGATGTGAACCATCACTTTAAATACATTGGCAAAACGATATGTAGGCGGTGTAAAGGTTTTCTTTTTTTTTATATTGCATGTTTTAGGAAAGCAATTATTTTTCTGCTTTTGTTCTTGCAGTTTAACCAATCCGTATTTTTCCTTTTTCTGTAGAACTTTCTCTTGCTTGACGAGATCAAACAGCGTAATTCTCAACTGCCATCGGGCAGTGAAATGATAGTGCATGTGCAAGACTTCACTGCTTTTTGGGATAAGGTAACAAATCCTTCATTACAAGATCGTGACTACTAAAAGACAACTGGCAACACAGATTTAATAGAGTTTTGAGATTTTTTTATACCTATTATAAGATATGACTTGCTCATTGTTATAAAAATTCTCAAAATCAAGAATAAGGGTTGCCTTTAATTGAGATTAAGTATAAAATCAGGCTGAGGCATTTGACATGTTGTTCTTTATCTCGTTTTTCAAGAGAACTTTCAAAATATTACCAGATTTTGAACTTAAAGTATGTAAGTTTGTAATGTTAGAATTTATAGGATTAGAGTGTACTTTTTACCTTGACATTATCAGACTATCTACTACGTATTGAGTAAAACCATGATTTGGATCTTTGCTGTGGAGTAGGGTGGGGGCTCCCCTATTCTAAGCTCCTGGGTGGTGCTGGCTACTTTGGTGCCAGTCAGGAGCAGGCAGGAGGCAGCAGGCTGGGCATAGTAAGAGCCAGCGGGTCCCAATCTGAGAGTTTCACTGTGTGGCAAGCTGACAGGTGGGACTGGTGAGGTCATGAGGATTTTCCCACTACTTGGTTTATTTATGGCATTTAGGCAGATGGGAAAACAAAACAAAACAAAACTAGGAACCACTCTCAAGAAGTTCTCAAACTTGCACATTCAGTGCAGCCTCCTATATCAACAACTGAAATGCTTTTCTCTCAGGGTTCCATGGTCCACTGTGCATATCCTTCTGTATCAGTCTGGATTAGGGAAATAACCCACACACAGGAGAGGGAATGTCATGTGGGGAATTAGTTACATGTGTAGTGGGTGAGGTAACCCAGAGATTAGCAATGCCAGGAAGTTGCTCGCACTTCTAGGGCTGGAGGAATGCAGGGAGGAGGTGGTGTTTACCAGAGGGTCACCTGTCTGGGGCAGAACTCAGGAGCCGGGCTGCCAGTGGGAGTGGGGACTACAGTGCGAAAGGCTGTTTTGTTGATGCTGGCACAGCAGAGGTAGTGCGACTATAGTGAAGGCTGGAGAAGCAGGTGGAGGTACTGGTGGGTACCAGCTTCCCCGTCTCCTGCCTCCTGGCCTCAGACAGTATCCTTTAGGACTGAACTGCCTTTGACTTGGAAGTTTGCAGGAGGTTTGCAGGAGCTGGCAGTTCCAAGCGTAGCAGAGGTAAGGCGGGAATTGAAGCCAAGAGCAAACACGTGCTCAGCCAGCACTCCTTCCAACCTCCACTCTCGTTCTCCCTTCTCCAGTGGTACAAGTGTCATACTTTGTAGACTCTTCTTGTGTTTTCATGCCTATGACTCTTAAGTATTGTGCCACCTGCATCGTGGTCACCTACTTCTGATTCAGTGTCTGCCATCTCTACCCAAACAGTAGTATATTCCCAAATTCATAAAACCACATCATTGCACCTTTTGTACATGGAAGCTCACACAAGCTGCCTTACCTAACCTGCCCTAGCTTAATAAAATAGATTTACCTCCTACTTCCTAGTGCTCATCATGATACATTGTAAGTATTTATAGAAAGCACCATTTAAATTTTATTATAAAGGTGTAGTCTGTTGAATGTTTTGAGTTAGATGAAGCACCCAGGTGGCTAATAAACACTTTATATGACCCATGACCAAATTTCTTTTGTACCAAACTATGCAACATTATAAATAGAGCTGCTTTGTTCTTCTCCCAAGAACTTGATAACATGTTCTCAGACTTTTTTTGCAGCTTGCATTGTTGTACAGAACACCCTATTCTGTTTTGCTAGCCTTGCTTGTGGAAGGATTGTGCCAGTGCTTGGGAATAATTAGGAGGTGTCAGGTTAGGTCATGGATGAGAGAGCCCTCGGGTGTAGGAGGGGCACAGACGTTGCTGGGTTTGGAGAGAAGCTGAGGCAAAATGAAGTGCATGCTGTGTTGCAGTGCAGGAGAAAGACGTGTACTCTCTAACTTGCTCCACTAAACAGCCAGGCAAGTGGGGGAGGATCTTCTTACCTACTAGCTTCTCACTTATGAAATGAATGGATTTGGTCTTATTCTGTAAGCCTTAAAATTTATGGTTCAGTTGGAGCCTTTAAATCTTCATAGGGCAAGGGTTTTTTTTT
>NW_011888802.1:12568771-12586812 GCF_000151845.1 Pteropus vampyrus | reverse complement strand
AGGCTGAGGCATTTGACATGTTGTTCTTTATCTCGTTTTTCAAGAGAACTTTCAAAATATTACCAGATTTTGAACTTAAAGTATGTAAGTTTGTAATGTTAGAATTTATAGGATTAGAGTGTACTTTTTACCTTGACATTATCAGACTATCTACTACGTATTGAGTAAAACCATGATTTGGATCTTTGCTGTGGAGTAGGGAGGCGGCTCCCCTATTCTAAGCTCCTGGGTCGTGCTGGCTACTTTGGTGCCAGTCAGGAGCAGGCAGGAGGCAGCAGGCTGGGCATAGTAAGAGCCAGTGGGTCCCAATCTGAGAGTTTCACTGTGTGGCAAGCTGACAGGTGGGACTGGTGAGGTCATGAGGATTTTCCCACTACTTGGTTTATTTATGGCATTTAGGCAGATGGGAAAACAAAACAAAACAAAACTAGGAACCACTCTCAAGAAGTTCTCAAACTTGCACATTCAGTGCAGCCTCCTATATCAACAACTGAAATGCTTTTCTCTCAGGGTTCCATGGTCCACTGTGCATATCCTTCTGTATCAGTCTGGATTAGGGAAATAACCCACACACAGGAGAGGGAATGTCATGTGGGGAATTAGTTACATGTGTAGTGGGTGAGGTAACCCAGAGATTAGCAATGCCAGGAAGTTGCTCGCACTTCTAGGGCTGGAGGAATGCAGGGAGGAGGTGGTGTTTACCAGAGGGTCACCTGTCTGGGGCAGAACTCAGGAGCCGGGCTGCCAGTGGGAGTGGGGACTACAGTGCGAAAGGCTGTTTTGTTGATGCTGGCACAGCAGAGGTAGTGCGACTATAGTGAAGGCTGGAGAAGCAGGTGGAGGTACTGGTGGGTACCAGCTTCCCCGTCTCCTGCCTCCTGGCCTCAGACAGTATCCTTTAGGACTGAACTGCCTTTGACTTGGAAGTTTGCAGGAGGTTTGCAGGAGCTGGCAGTTCCAAGCGTAGCAGAGGTAAGGCGGGAATTGAAGCCAAGAGCAAACACGTGCTCAGCCAGCACTCCTTCCAACCTCCACTCTCGTTCTCCCTTCTCCAGTGGTACAAGTGTCATACTTTGTAGACTCTTCTTGTGTTTTCATGCCTATGACTCTTAAGTATTGTGCCACCTGCATCGTGGTCACCTACTTCTGATTCAGTGTCTGCCATCTCTACCCAAACAGTAGTATATTCCCAAATTCATAAAACCACATCATTGCACCTTTTGTACATGGAAGCTCACACAAGCTGCCTTACCTAACCTGCCCTAGCTTAATAAAATAGATTTACCTCCTACTTCCTAGTGCTCATCATGATACATTGTAAGTATTTATAGAAAGCACCATTTAAATTTTATTATAAAGGTGTAGTCTGTTGAATGTTTTGAGTTAGATGAAGCACCCAGGTGGCTAATAAACACTTTATATGACCCATGACCAAATTTCTTTTGTACCAAACTATGCAACATTATAAATAGAGCTGCTTTGTTCTTCTCCCAAGAACTTGATAACATGTTCTCAGACTTTTTTTGCAGCTTGCATTGTTGTACAGAACACCCTATTCTGTTTTGCTAGCCTTGCTTGTGGAAGGATTGTGCCAGTGCTTGGGAATAATTAGGAGGTGTCAGGTTAGGTCATGGATGAGAGAGCCCTCGGGTGTAGGAGGGGCACAGACGTTGCTGGGTTTGGAGAGAAGCTGAGGCAAAATGAAGTGCATGCTGTGTTGCAGTGCAGGAGAAAGACGTGTACTCTCTAACTTGCTCCACTAAACAGCCAGGCAAGTGGGGGAGGATCTTCTTACCTACTAGCTTCTCACTTATGAAATGAATGGATTTGGTCTTATTCTGTAAGCCTTAAAATTTATGGTTCAGTTGGAGCCTTTAAATCTTCATAGGGCAAGGGTTTTTTTTTTTTCTGTGTGGTTTACTGCTGCATTCCCAGCGCCTAGACGAAGTCTGGCACAGAGAGTGGAGTGTGGGCTCAGTCTGTGATCCTTGTTGCATCACCAGTAGCTGAACCAGGAGTGCAAGGGACTCTAGCACTCTTAAGCTCTTGAATGCTGCCCCCTTCTGGTCATGCTAGAGCAGTGTCTTATCCTGAAACCTGCACAGAGAAGGAACTGCTGCCTATCTGGCCCAAGGAACAATGAGGTGATATGACAGGAAACCAATGTTTGTATGTGGCTCATTATTTTGCAGTCAACACTAAGTAAAAATCGTAAAATAGGAACTAGTTATTAGACATTAAAAAAGTAGAGAAGCTTAAAAAATGTTTCTGATGTATTAAAATCCAGCTTCATATTGATGGTTTTTAGTAATTCCTAGAAAGTCTGGGGCTAATTTTCTTGTGATTAAAAATAATTGTCATCATTTTAGTATGTGACCATCTTTTAATTAACTCAGTTATTTCCAGAGAAATTTTTCATTTTGAAGATTATCCATACTTTTTATTTCTCATGTGCTTTTAGTCTTTTGGGCATTTTAGTAATCACATATACCCACTCTTTTTTTTAAAACATTAAAAGTTTTTTAACATTAGCGGTTATTGAGAATTTTCTCCACGCTTAGTATATGTATAAACATACATATACCCTAACTCCCTTTATTTTAGAATTCGTAAATTATTTAGGAATATGACTTGTCATTAGCAGGACGAGTACTTTATCCTTCTCCCCCTTGCGTTGGATAGTATGCTGTTGCAGGTACCTCTGTGTTTCTACAGTAGAAGTACTTTGTTGTCCCTGTTTAGCCAGGGCTGGTAATACATGCTACAGGTATAAAATTGACTATCACTCTAACTCAATATATAATTTTATGCCCCATTTTTGTTGTTGTTAAATTAGAGATCTAATTACAGCCTTGACCATCATTTACAGGAATTTATTTGCCAACATTATTTTGAAGGGGCTTCTTGCTTGCTAAGCATTACTGAGATTCATTCTTTATCAAGAGAAAATACATTGGTGGAGATTTCAAATTATTAGTCAAGGACCAGGCATGTCATGTACTTATGCTGCCATCTTGTGGAGATTAATGAAATAGATTAAATCCAAGGGTTTAATGAAAATTTATAAATGATTAAAAACCACTGACACTGAATGTACTATTAAGTACATTGTTTTTAATAAGTTATTGAACATCAAGAAGTTTTCATTTAAGAAGGTGCCTCGTCATTTTTGCTACTTAAATTCTCTGTCTAGAGCTGTGTCCACACAGAAATCTGGTAAAAGAATGGGCTTTCCTAAAGGCAACTGAAGCTGCTTCAAACCCCCAAAGAGATATGATTGGATGAAAAGGATTCCAGGACACAATATATTAAAATAGGAAGGAGAAAGATATGGGTTATGTTCATGTATCAGTGCCTGTTATATTGTTTTCTTCACTTTTTGAAATGGGTACATTTTTGTAAACTTTGAAATGGATACATTTTTGTAAACTTTAATTTATAGGTATTAGAAACCCCAACCCTCCAAGACCTTTCCTTTACTGTCAGACCCGGTGAATTGTTAGCTGTGGTTGGACCTGTGGGAGCAGGAAAGGTAAGTTGGAATGCCTTTTTGCAGCTTAATATAACGCCACATCCTGTGTCAAATTGTTGAGGCTGAGCCCAAAGCTATATGTAACACAGGTTTGAATTGGATATATCTAGAATGGCATTTCTCAAAGTATGTTCCATGGAATGTAAGTTTTGCAAGAAGGTTGCATGGCCAAATAAATCTGGGTAAAGCACCTTATGTTTTTCTTCTTGGTAATTCAAATTGCACAATTGAGAACTGCTTGTCTGAAAGTTGGTCATCTCAGAGAAGGAAATTATTTAAGTGGCAGCTATTCGGGATGGAATGACTGAGCAAATGGGGACTTCTTTTTGTCAGAGCAGACCCTACAGGAAGTCTGGAGGTTGTAAAAGCTCTTCCAGAAAGTTTTAAACATGTCCTTATCTGATTTATCCAAGTCACATAAACACAATTTAGTAAATGTGCAGCCATGTGCATGGCACTGTGCTGAGAGCAAAGGGTACAATATAAGCATGGACCCAGATGCCTTTGCCCTTCAGAACTGACCAGGTTCTGGGGCGAGGCAGATACTCAAACAGGTTCTTTCAGCTCCGTGTTATAAGCACTCTGATCATTTAGGTGCAGCATCTCATGTTTGTATGTTGTAAGAGATTTGAAGGAAATGTGTGTGCATGCTTAGTCTTGCATGTTCTGAAACAACAAAATAAAGAAATAAAAACATAGGCTGCATAAATGAGAAGGGGATTCTTTCTTTTAGGATGGGTTTTTGCCCTTTGGAAACATGACTCCCTTCAGAATTCCTTCAAATACTCTTTTCTGGTGCATTAGATTTAAATATATACACATAGCTTTTCAGGAACAAATATTTGTGAAGTAAAAGATACCTGTTTGCTGGGACAGCTACATTAAACGTCAGGCATATGAAACACATATCATGCAAGGCTACTCAGTTAAGAATGTTAAACATTCTTCATTAGTCTTTGTTGAGTAAAGTATTTCATTTGAGGGAAGACTTTTGGGCAGAATAGATTGTCGTACTCTATTTTATTGTTATTCCTTATCAACCATTAGTTTATACTGACCAGTAATATATTTAAAGATTTTTTTCTATTGCTAGCTTCCAGGACTGAACTTTATCCTATTTTAAATGAAAGGGCTATAGCATTTATCAAACTGCAGGGCAAGGGAAGGCGGTATTGCAGTGGCTCGTTCGTCCTGAGTGCTGTCTGTACACATATGTTTGTTTGCAATCTGTTTCAGTCATCACTGTTGAGTGCCGTGCTGGGGGAACTGTCCCCGAGCCAGGGGCTGGTCAGTGTGCATGGAAGAGTCGCGTATGTTTCTCAACAGCCCTGGGTGTTTTCAGGAACTGTGAGGAGTAATATTTTATTTGGGAAGAAATATGAAAAGGAACGATATGAAAAAGTAATACAGGCTTGTGCTTTGAAAAAGGTGAGTAATGACTTCAGTGTTGCATATATTCAGATTTCAGATAATAATAATAGTGTTAGCTTAAACTATAAGGTTTGTTAAAAGTTTAAATTTTCAACGTGGTATCTGAGTGCTATTTAATACTTTAAGTTGGTTTTCTATGTAAACACATGTGCACATATGCACACTGCTATTTTAATCCTTATGTGATAAAGACATTTACAGAGTGCTTTTTCCTTTGAGTTTGTTTATTTTGTGAAGTTTTATTCACTTTCAACCTTTTTTTAAATGGACAACTATAGAAATCTGCACAAGTGGAGAGAATATTGTAAGAACCCTCATGTGCCCACCCCCCACCATCCGCTGCCAGCCCCACCTCACCCCAAATTATTTTTGAGCAGATCCTAGACCTCATGTTAATTCATCTGTAACTATTTCATTAGTTATCTCTAAAATACAAGAAAGCCTTTGAAAAGACACCACATTATCACACCTGAAAAATGACCAAAATTTCTTAAGATCATCAGTGTTCTGGTAGTCAGTGTTTACATTTTGTTGACCATCTCCCTAAGAAATCCTGTTAACCGTTGGTTTGAATCAGACTCCACGTAAGGTCTGCACTTGGCACTGGGTTGACTCGCCTTCCAGGTCCTTTTATTCTACAGATTTTCCTCTCTGCTTTTTGACTTGTAATTTATTATTGAAAGAAAACAATGTTTTCAAATTTCTTTTTAATATTACATCGTTTCACTAGGGCAGAAATGACATGGAGCTTTGCAGAAAATGGTGGATGAAATGTTTAATTGTACATTGAAATTTAAACGAAATTAGTGAGTGAATGATGAAAACTCAGTTTACGTGATAAGATGTAATTTGGCAAAAAGAAAAAAAAAGTAAATGCTGACACGAGCTGTGTTACTCTCTTTGGGTTATAGAACATCAGTGAACGATAGCCTTAAAAGGCTCTCCCTGGGGTCTGCTCAGTGCGGTCTGGACATCCGACTGCTTTTATCTTTCATGCCTTGTGGGAAAGGCTAAGACAGGCAGTCAGAGGGATGGTGTTGAAGGCCTCAAACCAGCTTTGTGAGGAAGTAGTAATTTTGCTTGAACAATGGCTTGATCATTATAGATTGCATCAAGTGAGTAGCATTTTAAGATGATATATACAAAACATAGTTGCTTGTCTAGTGGGCTTTTCTTTCTTTTTCCTGGGTTATTGTTAATGAGAGATTATGTGTTTTTAGAAGTAACATCAAGTTAGCAGTCATGAGCTAGATTTTTTAAAGCAGTATATATGTTATATAAGAAAAGAAGAGGGAAAAAATGTAGAGCAGTAATAATAATAGCTCCCATTTATTCAGAGTTTACA
Organism: Pteropus vampyrus; assembly: GCF_000151845.1. Lineage (NCBI taxonomy): Eukaryota > Metazoa > Chordata > Mammalia > Chiroptera > Pteropodidae > Pteropus > Pteropus vampyrus. The sequence goes on along the minus strand of NW_011888802.1, from coordinate 12,580,504 downwards.
TGCTAATCATTTCTCTCTCTCCCCCCCACACATGCACACACACAAAGGTACTCAAGTTTTTAATCTTTTATCAGTGCCTTTGCTGTGCCCGTCCTTACTTTACAGTTGGCAAAACTGAGGCTTAGAAAGCTTAAACGATTCACTTAAACATTTGCAGCTCAGGTTCAGATTTGTTTCAGCAGGACCCCAGACCCCATGCTTTCCCACGATGCCTCACTACTTCTCACTTGAGAAAGTTTATAAGGAAGAACTATTTCAAAAATTAGCTGATCGATGAAGGTGGAATGTGAAATGTAGAATAAACAGATCTCAGGCATTTCCTCTTTACCTGAATCAAGTGCAGTGCTTGATCCCAGGTCAGACTCCAGAGACCTAGGCCAGTGTCTAGGTGTTTGATCGCACATCCTTGTCTTTCCAGTGATACCTCGGCCCTGTCTTTTCTACTCTCCCACATTTGAGCATCTCTGGAGAAAAGCGGGTGTTGGGAACGGTAGCTGCCAGGCAGCATTTTCCCCAGGGACTGATGCCTTTGCCACAGCCACGTGGCCCTGTAATGGGAGCAGTGTTCTGTGGCTTCGTCCACTCTGTGGGTGTCTCTGTGGCACACAGGCTCCGTTGGGAAGTGGGCCCTTGCAGGGTTGGGCTGCACAGTGATTCTTCTGTATGTGACTTGACTTGCAAACATGGACTGTCATCTTGTTCTGCTGTATGACACATGGGCGTGAAGTTAGGGCCTTGGCTGGAAGAGAGGCCCAGGGTGGAGAAGAAAAGAGTGGAGTCCTGGCCTTCACTTTGTCACTTGCTCACTGTCACTTTGGACCTGTCCTGTCACCTGCCTGGGCCTCTGACATTTATTCTGCAGAATGAGAACATTGAGTCAGAAGGTTTCCAAGAGGTTTTTTAATGAGTTGTGAGATCTTTTGCATATCTCCCTTTGGAATCCATGTGTCAATGGATGGACATGAATGGCCATGGATAATTGGGGCCTGTAGATATAGAGACTTCATACGTAGTAGCAAAGCTTTGGCCTTTGGAGAGAAACAGTCCTCGGGACTGTTATTCCAGGTGTTTGTCTCACTTCCTTTCCTATTAAATGGGAGAGGTGTGGAATTATTGTAAAGACCACAGATAAAGCCTGTAAAATGCAAACACTCCAGATTTTTAGTAAATGGTAGCTAGCTACTGTTCCTATTATAGCCTTTTCTCTAAATATATACATTCATCCATCCATATAAATATAATAAAGATTTCTCCTTATCCTCTACCCCCAATCCCGGAGGAAACAACAGAACATTTCTTACATTACGTGTATTAATAACAACTGGATGTATTATACTGGATCTATTTGAAATAAACTTTTAAGTTCATTGAGCTGAAAACATTTCTATAATAAAACAAGGAGATAGGAAGTAATCATATCTAGCAACATCGATTTAGGCTAATGACATATTCGAAGTAACACTGTAGTCAGTTCTAGAACATAATTTAGGAAACAACATAATAACGATAGGTCCTGTCGGAGTCACAGTTAAACTGGAAGGCTCTTGAGTCAGACAACTCTAGGGCTGAGTCTTAGTTTCTCTTATTGGGTGCGTGATTTTGGCTAATTGTGTGAACTTTACAAAGTCTCAGTTTCTTTATCTGTAAAGTAGAGATAATAATACTATCAACCTCATAAGATTCTTTTGAGGATGAAATGCAGTAATGATTTTAAAGCTCCCGATTGCAAGGGACAAACAAGCACTATAAGTGTTAGAATAATGTTCAAAAATTAGCTCTTAATTATAAGAACAGCCAGTTTTGGATAAAATTGCATCTATAAAATGTGACATGTTAGAAGGAATGTATCTGAGTATACATTCATTATCTGAGTTGATATTTGCATAGATGTTCCACACATAGTATATTACATAAATCAACAAGAAATACGTGTTACCATACCATAAACAATATATTATGTAACATTTTTCTGCATATTATCTTTTACTCTGTGAAGACTTTTAAAAACTTTTAGGCAGTACATGTTCAAAGATACAGCACTGATAAATTCTAGTCTAATATTTTCCCACATAGATCGCTTGAATTTACAGACCCTTTTGGGATGTTCATAAGCTTATAATTTCTTCTCATATTTGCCACATTCCTGCCAAGTTGGACATTTTTTTCGGATTGTCTTAACAAGCAGAATAATTGTTGTTATATCTTTATTTTTTTATCTCTCAATTGAAATAACTGTATCACTTGCCTAGGACGTAATAGGAAACAAGAAGTCATGAGTACAAAAGGGATACATGAGGCTAATCTAGATATGGAGACCAAATTTATTGATATTTCTATATTTAAATATTAAGGGCTACAAGGTCTTGAATTATTTCAATATTGCATTCATTTCAAATGTATTTTTCAGTAACCACAGGGGACAGCATAATGTGAAGAAAGAGCCTATGAACTGAGATGAGTTTGGTTCAGATTTCAGCCATTCCGTTTAATAGCTAATAGTTCTCAGACCAGTTATAGAATCTCACTTAGTCTCAGTTTCCTCTTCTGTGAAATGGGTTCAATATAGTCATCTGTTGCTATTTATAGAGGATTGGTTCCAGGACTTCCCTCTGATACCCAAGTCTCTTACATAAAATGACGTAGAACAAGCATATAGTCAGCCCTCTGTATCCATGGATCCCTAACCACTTTTGGAAAATTCTGTTTTCTATCCAGAGTTGGTTGAATCTGCAGATGAGAAACCCATGGATGCAGAGGTCTGAGTGAACCTACTGTCCAGCTTTTGTGAGGATTAGAGATAATCAGTATAAGGCATCCAGCACAGTGATTGGCACATAGGTCTTACCATCCAGGAGCTGACTAATGGGGAGAGAAGCCATGTGCAAGCATACATATTATGAAGCAGAATTAGATGTGTTCTTCAGGAGAAATATAAACAAAGCTTTAGGAACCTGGTCGAAAAGAGAGATGACTTCTGACTGGGGAAACTCAGGGATGGTTTCATGGAGGAGAGTGAGCTGGGCCTGGAAAGATGGGTAGGCAGGCTATTGACAGGCTGTGATAGGAAGGGTAATTCCAAATGGAGGAAAAGCTAGGAACAAAGGCTCATGGGAGTCCTGCTGTTCGACCCTGGAATCCAGCCTTTGATTGCTGGGGCCTCGCGTCTGGCCCTCACGAACTATTGCAGCAGTGTGCTCAATGACATTTCTGCTGTAAGTCTCTACCATTGCTAAAGGGCACTTGATGTTTTTGGCCTGGCAACATCAAACCAGTGTAGCCATTTCCTGGTTTTCCTCTAGTTTATGTATCTGCTTTTCAGTGAAAGCTGTTGTGGATGAAATAATCAGTTAAATTTAACTTAGGAGTAATGTAAGATACCTTCTTGTCATTGGGAGGAATTGTCATATATGCTCAACCCAGGCTTTTTCCTCCAACCAAATCAGAAAATTGTGGTTAGGAAATTAGTCTGACTCGGGTGTTCCTTCAGATCCTTTGAAATGTTTTTCTCGTCTGCGGCTTGTCTATAAATAGTTTGCAGAGTCAACACACTCAGAGTCCTTCTTTTACCAGACTTGAAGAGAGCCCGTTTCTTATTTCATAAATGTCCTAAATGAAAGAGTGAGTTTTAAGTTCCTTTTCTAGAAAATAGCTAAGATTGCTGTGCTACAATGTGGTGCTATTTTTAAGAAGGAACAAAACAACATAAAATCAAGGCATAAAAATCTAAGCAGGATACTTTGCAAGGACTGTCAACCGTGAAAGAGAGACAAAGTAAACGTGTGTGTGTGCGTGCGCGTGCGTGTGTGTGCGTGCGCTCCCAGAAGTCTGGGAACCTATCTTAAAATGGCTCATTGTTTTTTCGTGAAAACCAAAAGCAAGAGATGGTACTAACTTTTGAGCTCAACAAAGAAAAAATGTGAGATAATAGTGAATTTGCATGATAGAGCCATCACTGCCTTTCATTTGATGCAGTCCAGTTAAGCTTTGAGTATTCAGGGAATTCTGAGCGCCTGTGTGTTTTGGCGGGCCTTCAGGGAATGGGTTATGATGGAGACACACCTTTTCTCTTTTCTCTTGTTGGTGTGCTTGGCATATTGTGATTCACACTGTGTCAGAATGTGAATGCGATCCCACTGTTGGTTTGATCAGAAAATACGTATTGGTCAACAATAGCAAAAGTTAATTCATGTTCTTTTTCCATCTGTTGAGGGTGTTCTTATACTTACTCTTTTGGTTCTCACAGCATCCTCGAGTTGAGTAATTCTTGTTTCTCCTGCACATTTTGTAGAAAAGGAAGGCGAGTCTTAGGGATATCAAAGGACTTGTTTATCCTGGAGATCCCCATGTGTCACTTGCTCTCTCCTCCATGTTTGCCAAAGTGGAGACAGAAAAATGAGGGCTTCATTTGCAGAAAGGTATTGCCATGTATCCTAGGTTGACCTTTGAGAGAGTAGAGAACCAACAAACTGCCCCTAAACTCTGCTTGTCTACGTCAGGATCTGTCTAATAATGATTACAGGCAATCTAAGTAAAGATTTCTAACATTAAATATGTAACTTAAACCTGATCATTATACTGCCATTTTGGGGATGTCGTTGTCATCTTTTTATCTAGGTATCGTGATTTGTCTATTTATTACTTAATTAAGAGTTAAATATAACTTCCGATAGATTCCCAGATCTTTAAATCAAAACTTCTTATCCTTCTCAGCTTTGAGTTTTGCCTGGATTGCATGGAACAAGCCTCTATTTAGTCCAATTGGTCTGCTCAATGTCCCTCGAACATTTTGGTTTTTCTTTGGTTTCTCCTGCCCAGACTGCTCTTTCTGCTCTTATTTCTTGTATAGATCTTGTCTGTCACTCTATCACTGTGTCTGTCTTAAACAACACTGTGAAGACATGGGTCAGGTGTCATCCCTTCTCTGAAAGCGGGAAGCTGAGACTGAGATCAGCAAAATGGCTAGTTAAGACACACTCCTTGATAAAATAAGTCCTGTGCCTTTACAAGCTATGTATGTGCCGCCAGCTTTCACATTTGTACCTCTAACACAGACCTTCAGGTATGCATATCCAGCAGCAGCTTGACATCACCCATAGGTATCTCAGCTTGCCCATAACCAAAATCTGTATTTTATCTCCTAAACCTGCATCCATCATCCTCTTAAACTCAGTAATTGGTGACCCTATTCTTTGCCCCTTTCATGCCAAAAACAATGCAGTCTTCCTCTTTTCTTGCAACCCACCCTCATCCCATCAGCAGCTCTTACAGGATTTACTTTTGAAATTTGTCCAGAATGTGACCACTTCCCTCCATTTTCATTGCTCCTGCTTCGATCCCTGCCACCGTCATCTTTCAACGAGATTATTGCCGTAGCCTAACTTGTACCCTGCCTTTTCCTGCCCCTCTACCATCTGTTTTCTACAAAGAGGCAGGAGTGATTCCTTAAAAGCCCAAGCCAGATCATGTCAGTTCTCCCCCGTGCCCCTTCCCGTTTCACTCGGAGCGAAACCACAGCCCCACCTGCTGGGCCTCGCCCATCCCCTGTATTCTTTACTCACTCTGCTTCAGCTCTACTGGCCTCCGTGCTAGTCTTCAAGCCCCTTGGGGGTATATCTGCCCCATGCACTTGCTCATTCTTCCACATGGAACACTTTTTCTCCACATCTCTGCAGGCTGGCTTCCGCCTCCAATGAGTCTCTATTGGCTGAAACCCTCCTCTGATCAGAGCCCTTCCCCACCCCTATATAAAGTAAACTTTCCCTCCTTCACTCTCTCTCCCCCTTAGCTGACTTCCTTTTCCTTCATAGTACTTAGTGCTTGTACTCATGTTAATTTTTCGTATTGCCAGTCTCCCAACATGGAAACTCTGGGGACTATTTTCCATTCAATTCACTGTGCCCAGAACAATGCCTGACATATAGTTGATGTTCAATAAATATCTGTTAAAATAATTAAAGGCATAAATGCTGTTAAAAACTACAGGATGAAGACAAAAACCCTGTGAGTTTTTTTAAAGGTTCAAAGTTATAGTTTAGTCACTATGAAATGTATCCATTGCTATCAATCAAATACATGTATGAAGAACTAATGCTAAAAGTTTAAGATGACAGTAGAATGCATTTTAAGTTTTTTTTTTTTCTATCTCCATATAGGATTTGGAGCTTTTGGAGAATGGAGATCTAACTATGATAGGAGATCGGGGAACCACGCTGAGTGGAGGGCAGAAAGCCCGGGTCAACCTCGCAAGGTAAATCGCGTTTTAGCTGCTGTTCTACATGTGCCTCTTGTGCTATTTCTTATTTCTAGGAGGGGTTAACACGCAGTCCTTGCTTATGGTGTGTGGGTACCGTGTGAAACACTAGTCTTAGATTATTTCGTTGGGTCTTGGAATGAATATCATCTGAGCTATCGAATTCGGAGATGAGATCCAGGGGGCGTGAACTGTTTGTCAGTCTGATATCTCTTTATGTTTTTAGAGCAGTATATCAGGATGCAGACATCTACCTTCTAGACGATCCTCTCAGTGCAGTGGATGCAGAAGTCGGAAAGCACCTGTTCCAACTGTGAGTTAGCTCATTTTTTGTGTCATTTCTGCTTTCTAAGAATCCTGTGGAGTGGGCTCAGGACCGTCTTTGTGCCTCAGAAGATCGAGCTTGTTCAGCTTTGATGTTCCCTCCCTTCCCTCCACAGAAGATCCAGTGTAGAGAAATTTTGCAGATATGAGGTCAAGATGGGAAAATACAGAAGGTACTAACTGTGTGCAGGTGTGTGGCGAGTATATGCTTTAGGGAGTTAAGAAATAAATGGCAAATTGTGCAAGTCCCCCCACCCACTCACACTTGATAACCAAGACACTGTTGATGGATCCAGACCCCAGGAGTAAAGATGGTGTACAGTTTTTAAATCCACAGGTGGAACAGTAACTTACCGGTGGGTAGTAACCTGGTACTTGGTTACCAGTTCTTTTCCTCTATCATTTGTGGCATGTTAGAAGCGAAGTTTTCAGTACCAACATAGATCTCCCATGGAAAGGCCTTGTTGGTTTACATTTATTATTCTGTAGGTTGAAAATACTTAGTAAAGTCTAGAATTTAATGATTTGTTCCACAGCAGAGTATGGCTTCAATCATTTAATATTGCTTCATTCGAACTAATAAGACCCACAAATATAGGGTTAACTTGAATTTAAAACTAGGTATCTAGAATCTGGATTAACTCCAGCCTCTCACTTTGTGTTTCTGGAATTTGTTTTCTTTGGCTTTTGCTGAGCCACCGAGCCACTGAGCTACACTCTGAATCTCTTTTCTGTGTGTACCGTAACCTAACGTGCGCTGATGGATGCTTCCTATGAAGTCTAAGCTAGCCTTTTCAAAAGCGTCATGAACTTGCTTTTGCTAAAACAGCATCCATATCTATCCCACAGTTATCTTGCTGTTGTTTACCTTGTTCAAGCCAATGAACCCTTTCGGTTGCACTTAGGCACTACTGTGTGCACTGAGATAGATGCTCTTACAAATGTTACTGCACAAACCACCTAGGTTTACAAAGGAGGACAGTAAGCCAGAGAGGGTAAGGGTGCATACTGGGCAGAGAAAGGGAGATCAAGAAGTTTAGATCTGTTTTGGCCCCTAAGGAATTTGTGGAGTTTGTCAAGACACATGGATGGGAAGAGTTCACCCTGTAAAGATAATGAATGCTAAATGGAAGTAGAAGTGGGCAGCTCTAGGCATTCAGCCCAGCTTGTAAAACTCACCTTGGACTGGGCTTGGTAGGACAGGTGCTGTGGGCCTGCAGGCTGGGCAGGGTGTGTGGAAGCTATAGGATTCATTTCCTTTTGCTAAAGGGAGTAGTGGAAGCAAAGCTGTAGACATAAAAAGAAGCAAGACATGTGAAAAGAACAGCAGGCACGTCTTGCTGCAGGAAGTACAGGTTGTACAGCAAGATGTGGGTTCTGTAGCAGAGGGAAGTTGCTTGGAAGTACTTGCTGTGAGGTCCTGTATTAGTTTGCTAGGGCTGTGTCTGTTCAGGCTGCTATAACAGAATACCATAGACTAGGTGGCTTATAAATAACAAATTTGTTTTCTGAGTTCTAGAGGCTGGGAAGTCAGAACAAGGCAGATTGAGTATCTGGTGACAGCTTGCTTCTTGGTTCTTCTTCTCTCTGTGTCCTCACATGGAGGAAGGGGTGGGGGCAGTTCACTGAGGTCTCCTTTACTAGGGCACAATCCCATTCACGAGGGTTCAGCTCTCATGACCTAATCACCTCCCAAAGCCCCTACCTCCAAATGCAGTCACATTGGGAATTACAGTTCAATGTGTCAATTTTGGGAAGGCATAAACATTTTGTCTATAGCAGGCTGCCATGACAAGGTACCACAGATTGGGCAGCTTAAACAACAAACTTATTTTCTCACAGTTCTGGAGGCTGGAAGTCCAAGACCGAGGTGTCCAGAGGTTCAGTTTCTCCTAAGGCCTCTCTCCTTAGCTTGTAGATGGCCATCTTCCTGCTCTGTCCTCATATGGCCTTTCTGTTCACCTGTGTCCATGGTGTTTCTCTTGTGTCCTAATCTATTCTTCTGTGGAAACCAGTCAGATTGGATTAGGGCCCACCCTAACGTCCTCATTTTAACTTAATTATTTCTTTAAAGGCCCTAACACTAAATTCTAAGGGAGGGGGGTTAAGGCATCAACATGTGAGTGTGGAGAGTGCACAGTTCATTCACAACAGATCCTGAAAAAAAGAAGAGATTCAAACAGAGCCAGCGGTGTGAGAGCGCGAGTGTGAGGCAGCTCTGAGCCTGGATACTAGGAGCTGAAGTTCACGGCCATCCACTAAGCATGGGTCCCTGGGCGGGTCCCTAACATTTTCCCACCAGAATGTATATGTAGAATGTTCTTATTTACTGGGGTGGTGAAAAGTTCTAGAGATGGATGGTGGTGATGGTTAAAATGGTAAATTTTATTTTACATAAATTTTATCACCATAAAAATAGCGCATAGTACATCGACTTTTTCAGAATGCAGAGAGTAGGGCCAGCTGACACTTGGCATGACCTCCAGCTGTATGATCTGACCTCTCTTTTCCACCCATCTTGAATGTGACTCGATGAATTTTTTCTGAGGCAGAGAAGTACCTTGCGGGCTGTACTGAGTTCAGTGACAGGAGACTAGCGCTGATGGAGAGATTTCCCACTCCCCCATCCTCAGTGGCATCGTGAGTAGCTCAGCCTTCCCGTTCCCTGCACTCTATCTTGCATCCCCGTGGGTCCGTCACCCTGTCTGATGTGAGTCTGCACAAGTTCTCCATCACTCCAAGAACAGTTTCCGCTAGCCATTGCAATCACATCACGAGGAGGAGAGAGGAGGGGTTTTAATTGCTAAGTATCAGTATGCTTATCACACAAGCTCTCCCAAGTTCTTCCTCGAACACAGGTGTTTATAAAGTCCTCTCGCACCTTTCGGGTTTAATGACTTTGGATATACACTTGATAGAAGCAAGCTTGTTAAAATTGTTGTTTGCTAATCAGAACCACGTTCTTTAGGGAAACAGGGCAGGGAGCACGAATGCAATTTAGGAAATCACTCAGCAGCAACTGGAGAATGTTCTCAACGAGTTAGAAAATTGGATTGAACAATATACTATGAAAGATGGCGGTTGTGTTGAAGCTTAGTAATATGAAGTGTTTTGTATTAAAAGTGAATGAATTACACTTTTACCACCATTAACAGTTTACATAAGTCATGAATATATATCCAAGGTTATTTTATTAATGTCTGTGGATTTTACAACCATATACTGTCAACATTAAGTGGGTTCTATCATGTACGGAAGGTTAGGAGCACTTAGATTAATTGATGTCAGTCAAATCTGTCCCAGGCTACAGACCCGTGTTGTATTTTAGAAAGCCGCGTGTCAGCTCCTGCATAATTAGTTCTTTGGGTCTGTCCTAATCAGATCTCCCACACTGCTGCCTTCTCAGTTCACCCTTCCTGCCTCAGACCTTCAGATTCCCTTCCTGTTCAGGATGCAGCTCAAAGTCCTGAAAGGGCAAGCAAGGTTCTATGCATTCTAGCCCCATTCACCTTTCCAGCATTTCCTTGCACAGCCTCAATATACATTCCAGTCACACCGGCTTCTGTGGAGTGCTCCGGATGAGGTGAGCCCCTTCTCATACCTGTCTGTCTATACAGATATTGTTCCTTCTGTCCAAGAGCCAGGGGACAGTGTACCAGGGCAAAGAAAAAAGATGAAGGACACCACTACCGCCTCCCCACCTTTCCGCCTTCCCCTCCTGTCCCTCCAGGGGGAACTGCGAGCTTCCTGTCTTCCCACAGCCCACAACGGGTTGTACTTGATCGTTACACGCCCCTCATCCCCCACTAAACTGTGAATGCATGAAGGCGCCGTTGCACAGTATGTTTCTGTCCCAGAACCACTGCTCCTGCTATTTGTTCTTCCAGGGATGTTTCCCCAGATGTTCTCTTGGCTCAGGTGTCACCTCCATCTAAGAGCAACCATCACCTTGCTTTTCCTTCATAGCACACATCACGTAGTGCATTTTCCACATTCACTTAGTGTGTCTCCCTTCACATGATGCAGAGTATATCCTGTATTCTCTACTGGTGGATGTATCCTCAGCACTTAGTGCCTGGCACCTCAACCAGTGTTTGTTGATTGAGTGAATGAAGGTTGCGACAGTTTCTTTCTGTCCCTTTCTCTACTATGTGATACCTCTTAACACAGCCCTTATACAAAATGAGAGTTAAACAACTCATTGTGGAATCAATCTTTTACTTACGGCCTGACTTGGAAATTTTTACTCTTAAAAATTTGGAAAATAGAGTTATTTTCCTGGAAATTTTGATGAAAATCATAATTTAGAAAAAATTTCAACTCATCAACTAACAATATCATTGTAATTACATTACCTCATCTGTGATGGAATGTTAGGAAGAAAACAATTTAAAGCTGTTCAGTTGGTCCATCTCGGATGCAGTAACCCATCAGATTTGATTAACATCTGCCTTTAGGGATTAATGGCAGGTAATTTTGAATTAAGGAGAAATAATTTCATTGAAAGCTTTCCTACTAAGCCCGATGAGGGGTTGACTTGGTTAAGAAACTTTGCTATGAAAGCCAAATGAAGACATGTCAAAATAGAAAAAGCAATCCTTTTGGACTTAAAGAATGAAATGATAGTATATGCATCTACACCCTGGGGTCTCGCTTTTGGTCATAGGCCCAGTCTCAAAAGTGTCCTCTTAGGACTTTTCTGTCCCAGCTCCAAAGCAGATGGCCTCTTATGAGTAACGGGAAGAGGGAGAATGGCGCTAACATTTACTAAGTGGATTTATTTCTCGGAACATGCCTATGAGTTGACATTTGTTATTTTGAGATGAAGAAACTGAGCTTCAGCGAGGTTTAGAAGCTCACCTGACATTGTCGGTCTAGTAGGAGGTAGAGCAAGGCAAGGATATGAACTCCAGTCTGAGTTCCTCCAGAACTCTTGATCTGATCCTCCTCAGCAGGTTGAGTTGTGGTCATGGTCCTGAGATTTGCTCAGTGTGGGACTCGGGACACCAGAGTGTGTGCCCGGAGCCCTGCCTGTGGTCACTGGGGCCTGGTACCAACTACTCGCTAACTTGGAGGGGTCACGGACCATTGTGGGTGCAGCTGGGGCTTAGTTCCTAGGGGTCTGTATTCAAAATGTAGGAGCACTTTAAGAGGTTACT
>NW_011888802.1:12536177-12567221 GCF_000151845.1 Pteropus vampyrus | reverse complement strand
TGCTGGCCACTCAGTAACCTGGGGCAGGGGCATCTGAGGCAGAGGGTCCAGTGGCAGGGCCATGAGGCAGGAACTGACTTGGCATGCTGAAGAAATAGGAAGGCCAGTGTGGCTGAGGCAGAGCGAGCAGGGGGAGCATGGAAGGAGATGGGCGAGAGCGATGGGTGTCCTTGGCTGGCAGGCCTAGAAGTGATGTAGTCTGATGTGTGATTTTTAAAAAGATCCCTCTTGATGGTCATTGGAGGGGCACTAGCAGAAACAGTTATAAGTCTTAGTGAAGTTCAGAATATACAAGTATGGGCTTAGGCTAGTTTTGTGTCATTTTCTAGAGTTGCTGTAACAAAGTACCTCAAACGGGGTGGTTTAAAACAACAGAAATTCATTCTTGCTATTCTGGAGGCTACACATTCAAAATCAAAATGCCAGTAAGGCCATGCTGTCGCTAAAGGCTCTGGGGAAGGCTCCTTCCTCGCCTCTTCCAGCTGCCAGTGTTCACTGGCAATCCTTGGTGTCCTTGGCTGGCAGCTGCAGCACTTCAGTCTCTGCCTCCATTGTCACATGTCATTGTCCCTGAGTCTGTATCAGTCTCTTCTCTTTGTAAGGACACCAGGCATATCGGATTTAGGGCCCACCATACTCCGGTATGACCTCGTCTTAACTTGATCACATCTGCAAAGACACTATTTCTAAATAAGGCCACCGTCACGGGTATCATGTTTGAGATTTGAACGTATCTTTTGCGGGGCCACCATTTAACCCACAACGGCTAGTGTGGTTGGGGGTAGGGATGGAGGTTAGGGAGAATTTTTAAGCCTTAGTGTTTGTTTGATTCATCACTCTTAAGCTTGCTTGCCTCTGTGCTTCAGCACCTCCATCATTAACCCTTGTCTGTTCCAAGAGGCTTTTGGTCAAATGCCTCACTTCATTAAATAAATTTCTGCCCTATGAAAGATTATTAACATGTAGAATTGCTAGCCTTCAGAAGCAGTTTCATGTGTCGACTCTTCCCCACTCCTCCAGTGGTAGGGAGCTCAGAGTTCTCAGGCTTGAGAACAATTAAGTTCACGTGCAGAAGAGTGGGACTAACCTCCGTGTTGGCAGTATGATGAGCACAGAATTGGTGGGCAGGACTAGAGCCTATTGAGCTGGTCCCTAGATGATTTGGGGGTCCCCTTATTGCTTTTTTGAGGATATTACCCCCAGTTTTGTATGATCAAAACAACCATTTGTCCACCTGTGAGCACCGCTGGATTAGTTGGGGTCCATTATGACTGTTTGGTCCCTCTCTAATAGCAGAAAGGTGTTGGCTGCCCCTTTGTCCCCTCTTAGAATTGTCAGCATTTGGCTGCTGAGTAAAACTGCTCTCTCTATATCATAGTCATGTTCTTATGCATCTTATAGATACTAAGTGGAAACTGGTAATTTCATTAAATAAGGTGTATGAATTTTGCCTCCCAAGTGGAACAAGACACTATGTATCATGAATGGTTTTCCAATTCTGCAGCTTCCAATAGTTCCCAAAAGCTTTATTAGATTTTTCTCAGTGGACCCCCTGGGGGATGGGGTGAGAAGGATACTGGGCGGGCTGGGCTGCCTTCCTCCTGACCTGCCTTAACCAGGGCTGCCCTTTGATTTGTTTTGCGTCCTGGCCTTTTGTCTAATATTTTGTTTCCTACTGAGTAAGTCAGCTGAGTCTTGTTTCACAGGGGGAGAAAATAGTGAAAACATCTGCACATTATTTTATATAACTTTGTAAGGAGAGGAACCTAGGTAATGAAGTATCGCATATATTTTTAAAAATTATCCGATTGGCTATAACTTAAGCAGTTGCGTGATTTGGGAAAGCCTAGTTGGCTGCTTGTGGTTGTTCTCAGTTTCATTTTCTTGGATTTGAGTTCATTGGCTCTGGCTTAAGTTTCAGTTTCAGTTAAACAAGGAGGGGTGGCCACCAAGGTATTAGGGCCACCCCTCCTTGTTTAACAGATGGAATTTTGAACTTATAGTCAGGCACTTCCTGAGTACTGGGAGCAGTTTTAGAGTAAAGGGCATGAAGATGTAGCTTATGAGTTCCGTGTCCAAGGCTGGTTCCCACACATCTTGTCCCAGCGGTGCACATAATACTCTGATAGTGGTCAGGAAAGATTTGGCGAATGACTCTTACCTATGCAGAAGGATTTGTGTCCACTTCTCTGTCAATCTTGTTTTTTTCTCCCTGGAATAACCACCCCAATTGACTCTGTTCTTTCAAATTCTGCTTGTTTTGAACAAGCAGACATCTTGATTTTCATGCTGTCTAAGAAGACCGTACTGATACTCCCACTAACATCTATACTTTTTGTTTCCTTAAATGACCGCGGTACTTATGTCATTCATCTCTATTTTTAACACATGATTACACATTTCTTTTATATCCCCCAGCACCCAACACAGGCTTTGGCAGAGAACAGAATGCTCGGTTCTGTGTTGAGGTGAATTGCATTAGATTTTGTCAACTAGAATTCCACACTTAAAAATAATATTCTTATGAAAATCATAATTTAAAACCAGTTAACTTTTTTTGATTAGTATTAGATTAGATTGGTATTATCAAATGCAAATGTATTTCTCTCAAATTCTTTATTTTTATTTTAGGGTAAAATGGTACAAAAGGGAACTTACACTGAGTTTCTGAAATCCGGGATAGATTTTGGGTCCCTTTTGAAGAAGGAAAATGAGGAGGCTGAACAATCTTCCATTCCAGGAAGCCCCACACTGAGGAGTCGGACCTTCTCGGAGTCTTCAGTTTGGTCTCAACAGTCTTCTAGACCCTCGTTGAAAGACGGTGCTCTAGAGAGCGAAGCTGTGAGTTTCTCATCTTGCAACTTGCCCTGGTTTTGTCTGCACTTAGTGGCCTCATGGATCCTCAGTCTGCTCCGTTCATAACATCTACATTTGTCCCCAAACAGATCCTAAGTTTCCAAGGCCTTATTCCATGGAATTTGTAGAATTAAAATAGAACCAAGGGGGCAGGACTGATTGAGGTTCTCCTCTGGGTATAAGATGGAAAATCTCACTGAGATCAATAGTGAGCTTACTGCTATAAGCCCCAAGGTATATGGGGCTCGCACTGATATTAGAACTCTTGAATTTACCATAGGTAAATCCTACTTGCTCTTGGTGGCCCCAGGCTTTCCTTTTGCACCCAAAGGCTTAATTTGAAGACTCGCTCAGACTGCATTCTGCTGTAGCCCACATTAAATCAGCTACATTTCCTCTATGTTGGAATGTTCTGGCTCTGCAGATGACTGATGGTATTATTTTGTCCCTATGGTCAGATGGTTTGTGATAGGCCAGAAATAGCATGTGCAAAAGACTTAGAACACGGTAGACACTTTAGAGTTAATTCCTGTCTTCTTTCTTACTCTTTAAGACCAAGAACCACATCTTATCCATCTTTGAATTCCCAGCGGCCAGCATAGAGCCAGGTATAGAGCCAAGGACATCCTTGGCTCATGTGAATCGATAATGCATTCTAAGTCCTCCACACAGAAGTGCAGAAATGCACTAGATCACCCTTAAAAATATACACAGGTATTCCTTGATATCCACTATCCAAATCTAGGAGTCTGGATGATTCTTTTTCTCACATTTCACACTCAGGAATCACTCCCTAACATTCAGGAACCAATTTGATTCAGAACATATGCTCTCTTTTGCTATCCAAACTCTCATACTCCATCTTGCAGCTTGACCTCAGTTTTCTGTATTTGGCTAATATTTTGAGCCCCTACTTTGTTTTATGTTTCCATTGTTGAGTGACACAAATAATCAAGAGTGATACATTAGCTCCATATCATTTATTTCACATAGTATTTTCAAACACACCTCTGCGTTTATGCTTGACTTGGGTGTGTTGTTCATATGCTAGAAATCATGATGTTCTACTTTGAACACTGATAACCTTGTGCAAATGATATTTTCTTATTTCTAAAGATTCCTAGAAGTGAGATGGCTGGGTGCAAGGGCAAATGCATGTAGGGTATGGCCAGACATCTCCATACCCTCCCACATAGGATCTGTACCATTTTGTACTCCTTCCGGTGTATGAGATGTGCATGTTTTCCCATGGCTTTGCCAACAGAGTATGCTGTTGAACTTTTGACATTTGAGAGCTGATTATTTAAAATATTATCTCTCACTACCTTTTTTCCTTCCCGGATCAAGAATATGCAGGTTACACTAACCGAGGAGAGCCGTTCTGAAGGAAAAGTTGGGATAAAGGCCTATAAGAGTTACTTCACAGCCGGTGCCCACTGGTTTATCCTCATTTTCCTTCTTCTAGTAACCGTCCTAGCTCAGGTGAATACGGACACTTGTGCCTTTAACTCAATATTTACAGTAATATTTATATTTGTACTATATTTATTTATACCGTATTATTGTATTTTGCAGTCCACTTGGATTTGTGTTGAAATGGGGTATCTGTGGGGAACAAAATAAGTGATGCTTACTGGTGTTGTGTGTACATTACAAAGAGCTTCTAGGGGAAAGAAAGGATGTCTTTTAAAGTTTTAAAAATGTAATATACACTTACCCTATTGTTGTCTGGGATGTTGTGCTTAGCACAAACTTGGTCTGAGCTGGAAGGACCATCTCTGTTTTCTGGAGCCTTTCAATTATCCATTTTAGTGAATGAGAGTTTTGAGTTGGTAAGCGATGTTAGAGTTTGATTTTTGTATGTGTTTGTTTTCCTACTCTAGGTTGCCTACATTGTTCAAGATTGGTGGCTTTCATACTGGTGAGTTATTTCTAAACTGACTGCAAAGTGCTGTAAAAACAACATGAAGCCTCCCTTTTTCACAGAGTCAGGGAGAGGTGGGGTTTGTGCAGTGTCCTCTTCTAATCCTCACTTAGTTTCCCTGAAGAAAAATTAAAGGTCTTGCTGGTGGAGTGTGACCCTCCCATGGTCTCTACCCATGTCTGATCCTTAGCAGCATCTTCACAGACAGTTTTTGAGAACTCAAAGTCATGATTCAAATTGGATTTTTATAAGGTCGACATACATGGGACCCTGTAAGCTGGGAGTCATCTTCCAGTGGAGGTTCAGTGGAGGTTAAGGTTGTTTTTTTGTTTTTTGTTTTTTTTGTCTTTGTCTAAATTCCATCTGTAGATTAATATTTTTTCTTCCCTATTCCATAGGGCAAATGAACAGAGCGCCCTGAACATCACTGTAAATGGAAAAGGAAATGTAACTGAAAAGCTCGATCTTAACTGGTACTTAGGAATTTATTCAGGTAAAGAGTGATCATTAGGTCTATTATATGACAGTCTGAGGTGCTTACAATGAGCCCGTGTGAGTAACTAGGCTTCCAGGAGTGATTCAATAATGTCTTAACAGATTAAGAGTCTGAGTCGCATTTACTCTGTGAATTAATTAGAATAATTATTTTTAAAATCTACTAGAAGAAAGAGGTTCAGCGAAGAATCTTAATTTGCTCTGTACTAGATTTTGGAAGTTAAATCGGGATTGAGCATTCAGAAAATCAGCCACTGGAAATATGTGGCTATTGTCTATTCTAATAGGTAGCTTTTGCTAAATCTTATATTATTATATGGATGGGCAAGGGGATTAGAAACGGATCCCCACCCTCTGGTTTGGATTGTTCCAATTCTGTTTGAATAAACCTTGGCTTTTGTTGAACTTGGATGAAATCCTCTGGCAGCAAGGCCCCCCAAATAAAAGCATTATTCCCTTGCAGGTATGCAAAGCTCCCTTCACCATACTGCTCATCTCTTGGGCTTCACTAATTACTTAAGAGGGAAGCTAAGCAGGAAAAAATTCAGTGTCTGGGAATTAGGCTTCCTTCTCTCTTTCTTACCTTGAGATCACAATGTTATCGCCTTCCCAACTGTGTGAGTAATTTAACATTTGGCTTGCCAGACTAATATTAACACAGTGCTCTGTTTTCACAAGAGTGCTTAGAATATATGTAGCATTACATACTTTTAAAGGAAATCCTCATCTAAAATTTTAAATATTCCCACAGGAAATGCTCATACAAGCTTTCCTTGAAGATAGAGCGAATTATCTTTTTAAGAACCCGCTCACTGAAATTTGGTATTCATTTCGTTGATCACTTGCTAAGAAATCTAAATCCATTAGCTGTTTACTTGCCAAATTGGTAGACTATGAGAGACATAAAGGAAGAAGAAAAATGGTTCTGTTATATAGTCATGTAGGCTAAAGAAAGTGCCTGCCTGTTGATGGAATTTAGGAATTTGAGAAGCTTTCAGAATTTAAAAAAGAGTGGTGCGTCATCTGAAGGGGGAAAAAGTACTTGATGGAATTTATTACAGAAGTTATCCCCACTCTATTTAGCATTACGAATTCAAGAGACGTTAGGAGAGATATTTTAATTTTTATATGCATAGTGCATATTCATTTATGTCATTAATAAAATAATTTAAATCATTATGTCCATTCAAAAATGCTTTGTGTTTATATAAAACATTTAATGAGAGATTAGTTTCTCATTTAGATTAATTATCTCATGTTAAAGTATAATTTGTATTTTCTTGCAATTCAATTATTTAAGAGATTTTCTTTTTAAAATTTTTTTTAATTTATTTTTTTATTATTTTTTATTGTTTAGACGAGGCAACCCTTGGTTGATCTCACAGATTGCAGGAACCTTGTCAGTTTACAATCCCTTATCTTTTTAATTTTTTACGCCTGTAACACCTGGTCTTCCTAGGTGGTCTCCCACCCAAGTACTAACCAGGCCTGACCCTACTTAGCTTCTGAGATCAGATGAGATCGGGCTTGTTCAGGGTAGCATGGCCGTAGAAAAGAGATCTTCTACTTGCAACTTATTATGGTATTTTCAGATTCTTTAAAGCTGCAAGGACATTTTTTACAAGGAAATGGTCGATCATTTCTCCTGTTTCCTGTTACTGTCACCTGCTGGTATCAAAACATACCACGATTTTAGAGCATGAGATATGTTGTAAGTAGTAAGGTTTGGAATATGGAGACTGGAAAATAGAACTTTTAATTGAATTAGGAAAGACTAGAATGACATTGTAGTTTACACCTGATTTTTTTTTTCGCATGTAGTTGCTATCTAATGAGAGAGAAATATTTTATATTCTTCTTTATAAATGTTATCTTATGAATGCATTAAACTCTTAATAGAATCCAGATCCTTTATGGAATAAACTGCATAATATCTTGATAAACTGACATGCTTTAATATTGTTGAGGAAAATGCAGAGATCCTGTGCTCTGAGTGATGTTTCTTTATTTCAGGTTTAACTATAGCTATCTTCATTTTCGCCATAGCAAGATCTTTGTTGTTATTCTACGTCCTTGTTAATTCTTCACAAACTTTACACAACAAAATGTTTGAATCCATTTTGAAAGCTCCAATATTGTTCTTTGATAGAAATCCAATAGGTAAGTCAGACACCAAATTTCTCAGTAAATATGTCTTATTAACACATTTAGTGCCTGATTGCATTTCAGTATTTGCAAATGGAGGTGATGCTTGGAAGAAAAGCACTATGCATGTTGATTTATTTTCTGCAAAAAGCTTCCCCGACATTTTTCTACTACCAAAGAAAATCTGAATAGAGGGGGTATATAAGCTTTTATTCCAATTTATGTGTGTGTGGAAAAATAAATGAATGTTTACGTTGCAGAAAGATTTAGGAATCCATTCGTGTGGCATATGAAACACCCTACGTTCAGTGCAAACATGTTTAAATGTAGTTGACTAGCTGCTTAAACATGGGCTGTATTACATATTGTTAAGCTAAGCCATCCTTTAGAAAGGACCTTTTTACAAGGAATCTTTCTACATGAGGCAGGCTGTGTGTTTCTTTCTTTCATTACCCATCCATTTCTGAAACCACAGAGCTCTTGTGTGTGCTCTATGAGGTTTACCAAAAATGGTAATGAAAAATTAATTAAAACCCAAGGAGAGTGAAGTGCAAATATCTTCTTCAATAAAAGTCATTAACTCTGTAGTTTTAAAGTGGACTTTTGGTTACATATTAGGCTTGGTCGTACCTGCCAGATGGGTTGTCAGTAGTAAGTTCTTGATACAAGTGTATCCGGTGGCTTCCATGTGGTTGACAAATCCACCCAGAGGCCTTTGACTTGTCTTGCTTCTGAAGGCAGCCTCCTGACCTGGGTTTCCAGGAAGAATTAGTTCATCAGCATACATCCCCACTCTGTTCAGTTGGTTAGACTGGTGGTGAGGCCCAGTGTGGCTTTGTTTTTGATGGATAATGATCGACAGAACCTGTGGAGGCAGGGGAGGCGGGTTGGAGGGAGCATAGGAGTAGCCTCGGTTTGGCCATTACCTTGCTGTGTCACCCAGGCCAAAGCACATGGATACTATTGCACAGGTCAGCCTCGGAGCAGGATGCATTGTGGTTAAAAGTGCAGACTCTGGAACCAACTGTCTGGTGTTAGTCCTGGTACCAGTTACCAAGTAATAGCTGGTTGTAGTTATTAATACTTATCATGCTATTAATACTTAACTTCTCTGTGCCTGGCTTTTCTTATCTGTAAATTGGGGATGCTCTTCACTCCTACCTTATTAAGATATTATGGGAATTAAGCCAGTTAATACATTCACAGTGTGTAGAGCAGTGCTTAGGACATGGCCTGGGCCTAATGAATCTTAACAACAGTGGCGACTTCTGGAACTTCTTCACCTGTGAAACAGAAATAGCTGCTGCTGCCCTTCCTGTTTCACAACACCATTGTGAGGATTAAATAAGATGGAAAGGCTCGTGTGTTGATTCAGTCAACAAATGTTTGGTCCAGGCACTGTGTGGAACATGAGGAATTGTATACCGCAGAGGCCCAAGCAAATCCACAGTCTCATTACAGCTGTAGCTAGAAAGCGAGTGGAGGACTTTTGTGCTGTTACGGCTATAAAGGCACTCTACTTTGCCAGTTAATCTGAAAACTACAGTCATAAAGTTTGGAGCATGGAGTGGGACTGAATTTCTGTTATCACAGTCTCTGAATGCTTGTGACCACAGTTAAGTAGACTCTTCATGTTCAAGACCTGTACGCATCTCCACTGATTTATTATTCAGGAATTTGGAACCATGTCTAAATCTTTGAGGTTGCTAATCTTAGAGCAGCACAGGAGTGTTTATCTTGCCTCCACCTCCTATATCTATTTGCAGGATGTTATTTCTTGAGGAAAATAAAAGCCCAGGTAAATACTCCAAAGATAAGCCTCGTTTGCCCAAAATGTTTAGGGGCCATGAATTATGTACTCTTTTAGTGGTAGATTAAAAGGTGCTTTTAATTAAAGAAATTTTTTATGTGGTAGATATTAAATTTCCATTTGGATAAAATTTTTGTACTTTTTACAATGGGAAGAACAAGCCAAAGCTGTGAATTATGCCTCAGTTGAAACATCATTGATTATGTGTACTTTAATGGTTATGTAATATTTAAAAAAAAAAACAAAAAACTCCCCTGTAGAGTAGAGAGGTAGACATGCTCAATTTTTAAGTTCCGTTAAATGTGTTTGAATGTCCAGCATAGTGTTGCTGCCCTGGAGTTACAGAGTATATTATCTGAGCAGCACGGGGAGATCAGGAAGCGTATCTTTCTCTTCCCAATACTTCGTTATTCAGGGCACGTTCTCAGGGAGACTCACGGGTCAGTACGTTTCCTGTGAGCTTCAGATCCTGACAACTAACCAGATTTTAGAAAACAGAGGGGACAGTGAGGCCTTTTGCCAGTGTTACAGATGCTCCTCAATTTATGATGGGACTACATCCTGATAAACCCATGGTAAGTTGAAAATACTTTTAAGTTGAAAATATATTTAATGCAACTAATCTACCAAACTCATAGCTTAGCTTAGCCTAATTTAAATGTGCTCAGACACATTAGCCGCAGTTGGGCAAAATCATCTCCCTGCTGTTGCCCAGCATCATGAGAGATTATTGTACTGCATATTACTAGCTCAGGAAAAGATCAGAATTCAAAATTTGGACAATGGTTTCCTCTGAATGTGTATCACTTTTGCACCACCATAAAGTCTAAAAATTCTAAGTTCAAAAATCCTACCATTGTAAGTTGGAAATCATCTATAGTTTCTAGCCAACTAGGGTTAGGTGGTAACTGGTACAGAAACCAGAAACTCTAGGCAGAGGCTCACCAGATCTGCCTGAACCACAGCTTAGCTTGTATTTGCAGAGGTCTTGGCAGAGTTCCCTTCCATACCCATCTCCAGTTCCCACTCGTGCTTGAATATTGTCAGTGACCTTGATCTGGATTATAGAAATGTCTGTTACACTCATTCATGGATGCTCCCACCTCAGATGTGTTGTCTTTGTTTTCATGTTTCCTCCCATATCCTTATGCGTTTTGTTAATCAGTGGGGACCCTTTGCATGTATGCAGAGAACCAGACCTTCAGTGGAAGGTCCTGAAACACTGGCTGCCCCTCCAGTCCTAAATTCACTTAACGTAGATTGAAGGAGAAGGGCGAGGCAAACCTGGAATGTGCGTGTTTCTCCTCAGTAGTGAAGTTTCTCTGACTGGAGTTTAACCATTCCAGAGAGCTGATTTTTAAGAAGGTTCCATTGCTCCAAGCTACATGACTAAGTTACTCTCCATTTTGAACCCATATATGGTTGCATGAAATTTACTTCATTTATTTGACTATATAATGTAATACCTTATTGTCTACTGATCTTTCATAACCTGATAAATTAGCTTTTTGGGTAAAATTTAAATCAACTAGTGTGTAGTGTTAGAGTGGCAAAAGCTAGTTTTCTTTTTCTTCTCTCTTTTTTTAACTTCTTTCCTCTCACTCATCTCTAATTTTTATCTTTTCATCCTAAAATGTGTTTTGGTAACAGTGTCATGTGTGTCCATTAATGAGCTGCATACTTTCAGCACCTTGACGCTTCTTACTCATTTCGATTGCAACTTGAGTGGAATAGTGTCTTGGAGATGTGTTCTGTGTCCCTGTGCTGTTTTCTGCGTCTGCCTCTTCCTAGTCAGAATTTGTCTTCTATCATCGTAGCCCCATTTCAGTTCTATGAGATCTTAATACATGGGTAACGCAAATCCCAGGTCAGCAGTAAATCATTCAGAAATTAAGAGATGATTTCTATTTTAAATGTAAATTGTGTTTTCCTTGCATAGGCAGAATTCATGTTTTACGTCTGTCACAAGGGGGCAGCATGATCTACATTATTTCAGAACTGTAATGTAAGAACACCTTATTACAAAACCTGTTGTTTTTTTAAATTTTATTTTAAAGCTTTCTTGGAAATCCATTTTTATAGCTTGAGTCTTTGTATTTTGTAGTGTTTACATAGAATTTTAAAAGCATTTTCATGGTTTATTATGTAAACTCTTTATTAAAAATATTTATAGTGTTATCCCAGAAAATCTAATATTTCAAACACGGTCATTTGGATTTCTAAATTGACACCTTCTCGCCTAGTGACTACAATAGGTAGCCACTGATAATCTTGACTGGATACATTTTTAATTCCTACATGAGTTCAGGGAGAAATATGACCACACAGTTTCTTCAGTTTTCTTCGCCGTCAGAGTCAGCAGAAACATTTTATTCTTATCAAGTCTCTAGAATTTCACCCTTTGTTTTGGAGACAAGATCAGTGCTTAGTTGTCTTGTTTTTTTCATGCCTAATTATGGTGACATAACACTTGGCTGAGTGTGATGACCATAATGGATGCCGGAGAAATATTTGTTTATTTGCTTTCAATTTGTTAATTTGGCTTTAAGAAACTGAGCTGCTGGTGTCAGTAGATGTTGTTGTTTATTCTCTCAGGGAAGTGCAAAGTTAATATTGGTCCGTTGCCAGTGTGTTCATTTCAGATGACTGATTCTTCTACAGTGGAGTGTATATGTGTGTGTTTGCTTATTTATGCATCCAGTGTAAAAAAATAAAAGGTACAAATTTCTATTATTATTTTTTCTTTACAGGTCAAGTAAAATTAGGGCTAAAATACTATAAAAATAAAAAGAAACCTGTTAGGTTTTTTTTTTTTTTTTTGCCATTTTTATTCTTCAGGTGGAAGGTACTTATACCCACTGAAGTATGGAACAGGAATTGTTGCACTAATGTTTAAGAGATACATTCTTGTATCTTCCCCAATGAAAAATCTAGAATTGCCCTAAGGATTAAGATGTCCAACTTGACTGAGTGGGAAACGAGGCTCTGCAGGTGATTTCACAAATCTAAAGTATCTTGGGTTAGAATGTACATCGTGTAGGAGTTGAGGGTTGTGGGGAGGAGGGTGATAGGGGTTTAGACTATTGCTCTGTTTCTTGAACCAGTGAAACGACTCCTTAGAGTCTACTACAAGTTTCTAATTAAATAACTTGTAGGGAAGTGAAAGATTAACTGGAAGCAACTTGGTGAGTTTTTTGTGCTGCCAGAAAAAGTGTGTTGCTATATACTGTTTATAAAATCAATTATCAACATACTGCCTTGCCAGGAAAAAAAGTCATCAGTAGAGAAAAAAGATAATTGTAGGGATGCCTAACTGTCTATTCAGTTCAAATGACCACTGGAGTTAGTGCTAAATGCATATTTTTAACAAATATAATATTTCAGCACTGTCAAAATTACCTCAACAATAATAGGCCTGTTAAATTATAGCTCTATAAGTTAGGAGGTAAGATGGCTTTGCTTAGCACACATTAATCTATGCCTGTTCACACAAGTGATTCTGCTGAGCAGGTAGCATGTTAGAACAAGAAATACTGGCCCTAAAACCTCTGATTTATGGTAGGTGTTGTTTTGACACAGCATCATTCAGACAATTTACAAGGCAAGCTTCATGTTAAAATATTTCACCAGTGTCATCATTCGTCACCGACATAAATATTCAGTAGGGATGCTGGAAAATTGGTAATATGCCCATTCATGCCAAATCACTCGCTATGTTTCCTTTCAAGTGAGATCTGTTTGTGGATATGGTTAAAAGAAACTATGATTTTTCTTCCTTGAGAGCAGATGAGCTGTAAGAAATTGAGAATAACAACTATCTCAACAGCTTTCATGTGCTCATCTTGCCTAGGTTGCTTTTAATTCTGGCGTAAGTCTTACAGGCCTTTTTTTTTTTTTTCCCCACCTGCTTTCTTTTCTTGCTTAGTGCATGTTGTAAAGAACACATTTATAAGTACATTAGTTTAACAGGCTTTTTGTGTTCAAAGGAAGAAATTAGTCATCATCAGAAAAGCTTTGTTACAAAACAAAAACACATTTCCCTTTTCATTTTTCCTCGTTAATAATAACAAATGCAAGCGACTGTAAAGGGAATAACACAAAAGATTGCATCAATCATAATGATTCTCAATAGCCACATAAATATTATTTTTTAAGATTTAAATGAAACAGCTAATAGTTTGGAGTAGGTGTGGTAATTAAATCCTGTCAGGTTGTCACATATTTAAAATAATGTTTTTCCGTATAACAATGGTTATATGTACTTAAACTCTTATCAGAGTGATATTAAGTCATATTTTATGGGAGTTGTTCATTTACTGCTAATAGTATCATAAAAGCCTTTGTTCTGAGTTAAATAGTTACATAGTTACATATATTTGATTACTATTGTTATTTTGTCAGTAATCTCTATAAATGTGATTATTATAGCACTTGTCTACAGTTGGTAAATATTGCACTATTTTGGTGTACATTTCTAATCTGTTGGAATGTTCTGGTTACTCTTTATTCATGTTTTTTTTTCTTCATAATAATCATACATGAAAATACCGACAGCTTAGTAATAGAGAAAGCACTGTATTTGTGGTTGTCCAATAAAATGTTAAAAAGATAAGATTTGGGAAGCTTGTGCCTTGTTCAAAAGTACTAATCATGTAATATCTCAGGGAAACATAAGGATATTTTTCTTGTGTTTTTTATTTTCTAATAGCAAATATATTAAGTGATGAAAGTATATCTCTTATGATATGCATATGTTCATTATTTTAATATTTGTGGCTATGATGTTTATGGCCCCAAACTCCTAGGTTTTTATAGTTTTGATATCTTAGAACTCAGAGCTCTGCAGGCTTTGGTACCCGAGACTTCCCTGGTGTGTCTTGGTTTCTGGTGTTAGTATGCTTAGTAATTTGGCGTTACGTGGGGTATGTGATTTATAGTAACTTATAAATTAAATAAATTTGTAAGTAATTTATAAGTTTTATACATAATTTAATTTATAGTAATTCCAAAACTGTCATTTAAAAGTCCCCCACCACCCCCATTACTCCAACATTTTAGCTTTTGGTGACAGTCAGAAAATTTATCAGTCTCTTTATGACATAGTTCACTGCTTTTGTACACCCATTTCAAGAGAAGCTAGAATAGTTTTTTGGACCAGTCTTAACATGAATAAATATTGAGAAACATACTACGGAGAGTCTAATATATATAAAGCATAGTCTTGTGACGCTAAGTTGGAGTTGATGCAGGTTTGCTGGATTGAAATTCTGTATGGTTGCTATAATGCCAAGTGCTTCCCCTACAATATTTGATATTAAAGCTCTCTTATGAGACCATGGGGTGAACTTCTATTTTAATTTAATAACTGGAGTCTTCATCTTCGTTACTATTTCTTTCCCCTCACTCCTTTATTTTAAACATTATTTGTTTTACCATGAAGAAAATGGAAAAAAAATTCAGATATTTACAACATTGAGCCTGTAACATTTCATTTCACATAAAGTTTAAAATTTGGTTGTGTTTTTAATCACATCTCATAGTGCTTGTCACAATTACAGTTAAATTATAATTTAGGTAATTATGTGTTAACTGCCGTCTCTTCTCTTAGCCTTGGGCTCTCTATTGTAGTAACACAGCAGATACACTTTGTATGAAAATGAACCCTTTCTTAAAATTTATTTTCCAGAGTAGAATTTGTAAAGTAGATTTTCTAACAGATTATGGCGGGCTTTGTTTCTGGAATGTAATAGCAAGAAGAGAAAACTATATATATTGATTCTTGGAAGATATAGTTCATGAAACTAGACTATACAAGAGTCTAACTTCACCTGTTGTCTACCAATCAAGGAAATGAAACCATCAAACACCTCATACATTTCCTTGGGGGTTAGTTGTGCATTGAAGGTGAGTGTTGGCAATTATGTGGGTTAAATATTTGGTACCTTATATTTTTCCTTATATTTTTACCTTATAAACTACATGCCCTTAAGAGGAGGAATTCATCCATTTTAAAACATCAGTATTCTTTTTAAAACTGTTATTGGGTAAGGAGATGTAAGTCAAGATGTTACAATCTCCCAGTCATGCTAGGAATGTAGCTTTGGAATAGCTGTGCCTGGCATTTCACTTCTCTTGGCCTCAGGTTCCTAACAGGTACAAAGAGGAGGCTTTTTCACTCGTCAAGCATTCTTTGGTCATCTACTAGTTGGTCAGTTGTAGTCCCAAGCATTGGGACAAAAAGCCTCTCTCTTCAAGACATTTGCAGACTTAAATAATTGCAGACAATGGACTATTTCTAAAAGAACATGTGTCCACATTCTATGATTCCATATAAGATGGTGCAGATTCAAAATTTAATACAGCTGTAGAAGGGAGATCTCCACTCAAGTATACACACAGCACACACACACTTACAAACATAGCCTTATGGCATATTTCTCTCTCATAGTTATGTAAGTGGTTGGTCTTGATTTCATAAAATTTCCAAAAAGTGTTCTCTTGGAACTTCAAGACAAGTTGTTTTCAAAATGAAATCATACCAGTGGGAGTGTGAGAGGAATTTAGGAAACAGAAGTAAGTGATTCTTTTTTAAAAATAACGATCAATTTTACAACAAACAACCCAATTTCTAATCAGACTCTTGACTATACTCAGATGCTTTCCTGACCCATCAGGTACAGTCTTGGTGCTAGACTTCATTTTCAAAAAGTGTTCTCTTGGAACTTAGGAGAAGGAGAGGGAAGCCAGGACTTCCATTGTTGCCCTTTATATGTATCTACATACACTTCTCTTTGGACTTTTTAGAAGTGTGTTACAAATGCCTTGACAGTAAGTAGAACATAAGCAATGACATTTTTTGTAAGTAATGTTGTGAAATCAACTACGAACTGTCGAGTGTACTTCTCATTCTTGGTAAGTAGGATTAGTCTCTTAGAAACTCCCCCTCTCATTTAGGTGGAAACTCTTTACTATCTAGAAAAAAGATGACAAGCTTCAAAGTACACTTTGAGTGGTGGAAGTTTATTAAAATACTGTGGTTAAATGGAAAGCTATCATAAAATCAAGTTCTCTGTTCTGGAAATATTTTCCTTTCATTTCTTTTTTCGCATTTGCATTTTAATAGATTGTATCACATGGGGAAGTGTTTCAACCTCTTGAACACCTGGAAAGTCTATTTTAGACTTGTTATGTGTTTAAGAATCTTTATGCAGACATTATTCCAAATACAGGCATGCTCTTCATGACAGGGAAATCCCGCCTCCAGGTCAGCCGTTGGTAGAGAGCAGTGTTACAGAGCACCATGTTAATTAACATCAGTAGAAACCAGTGTTTCTGCCCTGTTTTTTTTTTTTTTTTTAATTTTTATTTTTCAATTAGAGTTGACATTCAATATTACTTTATATTGCTCTGGTAGATTTTCGGCCTAAATCTCTGATTTTGCGATGTTTAAATCAATAATTAGTTAATGATTTCTCTCTTAACTTCAAGTGGAAGTTTCTGGAAGTGTTCTTTTGATTCAGCGACTGATCTCAACCTTCATTCTGAGGCATAAAATCAAAAACTATACATATTTTGAGGGAATGGTAAGAAAATGCATCCACTTCTTTTTATTCTACATAAAAATATTTGAACAGATACTACAATGTATGTGGATTTGTCCTTAAATATATTTTCTCACATACATAATTCCATTTATCTAAATCAGCACTGATACTTTGAGACATAGTTAGTATCATGGATTAATTTTTTCATTACCTTTAACTATTTAAAAAGATTAAGAAGGAAATGGTTGCTTTCTTGTATATAGTTATTTTCAGAATTTTTTTCTTTTTTTCCTATTGGTGTCAGAATGGCCTAGGCTCATAAAATTTATTTCTTTGGGAACTATAAAGTTATTATTCTTACCTTTTTGGAAAATAAGATGATAGTAACATCTTAAAATTATATCTCATGCTAATATAAACCTTTTCTGTATTTCCCCTTTTTACTTAGCATTAAAATAAAAAAGGAGTTAGGTGGTTTAATGAGTTCCACCAATGAGCAATATTGCAAACAGAAATATTTGTTATTGGTGCCAGCTTTTATATGTCAGTCTTAACATGAAAGGAAAATAAACATATATTTCAAGATGGGTAATCAGTGTTGCTAGAAAATTGTTTTTCCTTGACTTCAAGATTAAATAAATAATTGTTGACATAAACAGCCAGAGTAGTAACAGGTAGCACCTGTGTAATCCAGACAATTGGTGGTTTATCGTACAATCAGATAAGCTGCTGTTTATTAACGAATTGCTAAATCTTAAACAAGGAGAATAGATTTAACTCATATGTTAGGGTATTCTCAAAATTGAGTTAAAAAGCTTTAATTCCCTTTGATGCAAAATTTTCTAACCATTCACATCTTTCACAAACGAGACACTATGGGAGTTTGATGCTTAATCGAGTTGGCCTTCGGATGTGTTTTCTTCTCTTGGTTCTTCCTATATCAAAGTAACTAAATTTCCTGGATGGGATTAGAGTTTGAAATTATAGGTGACAAAATGAGTACCTGGTAAGTTTTGGATAAATATTGGACATTTAAAAAAAAACATAAAGCTCATCTTTTACTTTAATTCTTGTGTCCATTTTTTATTTGACTTCAGCTGAGAGCGAACTTTGGTTGTCATCAGTAGACATTTTAAAAGTATGACTGGACAGGGAGCTGAGAGGTAGGTCGAGATGTTACACAGTCCTAGTTTCTAGAAACATGACTTTAGAATAGTTACGCCTGTCACTTCACTGGCACAATCAAGATCCTGGCACAATGATCTTAAGCGACATTGATGTGGTATGGGGTGGAGAGTGTGTACGAGTGAGTCGGACTTCTTTTTATTAGATTGTCACACCAAAATAAGATTCATATTATTGAATTCTTTTTTAAAGAGATGTGAAATTTGTAGTTAGAAATAAAATGACCTTCGACTGTTCCCACCACCAAATCGAATGGTTTTCCTTTATTTTCCAGTAGTGGTTTTGAACCACCACGTCACTGGGGATCCATGGAGCCCTGTGGTAAAGAGAACAGACTTTGGAATCAGCTCTCCTGAATGCGAATTCTGGCCCTGCCACTATAGACAGAGCTTTGCTGAGTTACCTAATCTCTCTCTGCTTCATACATAATGGAGATGATAGCATGATAATAGTCCTAACCATTTTTATGTGTGTGGGAATTAACATATGTAAAGCATTTTAAAATAGTGCCCAGCAAATAGCTGACATTGATTTTAATTAAGTGACATGATAAAATTTGTGGGTTTCTTGCTCCCCCCACTTTTTGAATTTTTTTACAAAATTCAGTGAATGTACCAATTTTGATAAAATAGTAGGGAGGGGAAAGGGTATGCATATTTTCTCAGATGAAGGAAAAAATAGATAAATGAAGATTAACAAGCCACAAAACAAAATCAACAGCATGTTTTTTGTTTGCTTGTTTCGTTTTTATTTTCATTGGGGCTTTGCTTCATTCCAGAGTTCATTTTAATTTAATTTGGTTTCACAATGAGAGCTCAATTTTGCATATAAGTACCAAACATCTGGTTTACTTTTTGTTTGAAAATGATACGGCTGAAGTGTATTACAGGTCTATTGTGTAATTAAGGAAAGACAGTTTGAAATTTTATAAAATAAGTTTTATTTAAATGGAACATTGGAATTATTCCAGAGAAGTGGATGTACTTCTTAGAAATAGCAGGAACTTATTATTTTTTAAAAAATATGCTATAACTGGTCAAAATGTAGAACTTCTATGTATTCATCGTTTTTCAAAAAGCATGAAAAATGACAAATTTCACAAGTGAAAGTTAAAGTTGACCTAAGGCAGTTTTAAATTGTCAAGCCTTCAAATTTTATTCATGGGATGTTTTTAGAGACATTTCGTGGTTTGTTCACTCCGGTTAATTCTGGGCAATCCTGCATTTCTATCAGATGGACATTCTGATACTTAAAACTTTCTCTTGCACAAAATAAAGTTAAAAGCAGCCTAGGAAGAAAATGAAATTCTTATAAGCCATAGGTTATATTTTTAAAGCCGTTAAAGGACTAATAAACCCAACAGAACAAATACAAGTCTTTTGTATATACTGCCCAATTAACATTAATTTAAACTAACAATTTAAATGCCATAAATTATTGGCTGAAATAGCATTGAGATATATGAAGAAATACATAATTTTAGGTGGCAAGACCTAAATGAAGACAGAGTGCCGACTAGTTTAACACCTGCCAGGTAGTTGTGCTAGTAGCTGGTCAGGGAGAACCTAACTAGTCCTGAGCCAGTATTCAACCTCAGTAATGTCTGAGAGGCCTTGTACTCTGAAATTCAGTAATTCTATCATTCCAAAGAACTCCCTTAGAAATAATTCGATAAAAGCTTAAGAAAACCGGAAACAGATTGTTTGTAAAGATATCAGAGGATATTTATGATACTAGTTTCAATAGACCCACTAATGTTTTCCAGATTTATTACAGAACAGAGGTTTCAACTGTTGGCAGGTGTCATCTCATTCCCTAGCAAACTGGAGATCAACTTGAAGTATAATAAATTTGGAATATTTCCCATGTCTTGTCATTTTATAGCAACATCATAAATTTATTTGACAATTTAAACTTATCAATACTATCATTTCCATTGTCTCGTTTCTTCTTCAGTAGCAACAAAACAGCAAGAAATCTGCAATCTCTTACTTCTCTCGAGCTTGTACACAGCAGATCCATGCTTTTCCGCACCTCCTCGTTCAATCCTCTCGTTATTGTCCTCATCGGTTTTATGTGGGAACCCTTATGATATGATGCCTGTAATAACAATGAAGGAACCAGATTGCCCTTATCATTAATCAGCAAACAGATTATAACTCAACATTTATTAAGCATCTCCATTTGCTGGTGTGCTGAGAATTTTACATAAATATTTTCTAAAGATATGTCATCCATTCCTGTGTATTAATAATATTTTACACAATAATGACAGCTCTTCAGGTAATGGTTAAATTATAGTTAACACAGTATTTCCTATGTGAATGTGGACATAATATTAATCAGAAATATTTTCAAAAATCGAGAAATTTTGTGTGACCCAGACAATCAATCATATGAATCAGTTGTTACAATGTATGTGTAACACATGGATATGTATATCTGAATGTGTATGTGTGTTGATACATAAACTCTAATTTGAACTACAAATATGAGAGTAGGAAATATTTCAAATTCTTTGGACTCCTATAGACTTTGAATGAGAAAATAACATGGTTTTAGGTCTTAATAATTGGAGTGGACAGAAGGGAGCTCTTAGAAAGTTCTCATTGGGAAAAGAACAGAATAATATCTAACCTTGTAGGAATCCCATCCAGCTGTTGCATAGATCTAAAGAAATGGGGGTGATAGAAGATTGGGTAAATCCTGTTGGTCTAGTTCAGATAAACCATGTTACTCATGTCTGCTAGTTCAGAACCCAGCTTGTCATGGGCCTAGAGTTTATGATAACAACAGCCCAAAGTCACAGGTATATCAGTCCAGATGATATCCCACTTGAAAACATTGTTTCTTTTATTTATTTGTTCAGACCTTGGTAGTGGTTCACTTTTTAGCTACTTACCCTCCCTCCACTCCCAAATTATATTAATAGAAAAAACAAAGAGATTCGTCCATCATCTGTTTTACTGCCTGTGTCTTAATAGTTTTTGCAGTAACATTAGAATTTTGCTTTCTAACTTGTTTGCCCTCTATAAAAGTCCAACAGTATTTGGAAATTTGCAGGAAAATGGTGTGCAGGAAATCTAATGCATTTACAAGGCTCAATATTTTATAGCGAGACACTTAATTTTGCTCATTCGCTTTATCATGAAAAGTATAAGGCTAGGATCTAATCCCAATTATAGCCATTTTTTTTGTTCTTTGTGTAAACTTAGGTGTATAATGTAGATGTATCACTTTTTCCTTTGCTCCTTTATTTCCAGCGCACTTTATGTTTTGGTGGTCTTTTTTTAAAATCAGAAACGCAGAAATAGATTTCCTGAATAAAATGTGCCATTTGCCATTGCGAGTGTGTTGGGTTGAAGTAACACAGCCTTGTAGTCTCCATCCCCCTTCCCTCCCCCCGCCAAGCCTCACTTCTAAGGTTCCTCTCAAATATTAGCCAGAAGATATTAAGGTTTGTCTATCATAAATGTCATTAGTCCCTTCCAATTGTCTAATAGGCAATTTAGTCAATGAGATACATCTAAATATAAAGCTCCATAGGGTGAGATATCTATACGGAGTTTTATATTCATGATGTATCTTGTGTTCTCTCTCTTTCTGTTGTACCTCAAAGGACTCTTAAATTCTTCGACTTTTGAAACTTTTTGTTTTCTTTGCTGATTTTGAAGACACATGCTCAGCAAAAAATGACTGATAAAGAATGCACCTGGATGAAAAATTAGAGAAATAAAGTGAGACCTAGGTAAAAAGTGAATTGACCAAAAAAGTGCAAGGATAAGGAGTAATGGGTTTTAATCTGAGAAAAGAAAAACACTGCACCGGACTCTGTTCTCCATTAATGTTTTGAGGACATCGCAGAGCATTTGATAGCTCAACATATTCAGCCTCGAGCCAGCTTACCACCTCCTGGTTGTAGCGTCTCGGTGAATTAAAGCTCTTTTACTCCTTTCTGAGGAAAATATTAGCAATTTCAGATTTGCGACTAGTGGATGTATTCAGCTCTAAGGAAACCTTTCTGTGATCAGCAATGAGACTTTTCATCTGAGGCCTGTGGAGTCCGTGACTGCCCCAGAGATTGGGGTCCTGCAGTGATTCTGCTTCATTACGAGCCTACACCGATATTATTTAATGCCACCAAGTTTCAAGTGCTGGTAAGGAGCACAGTTAAGGTCATGGTCTGAAAGGACTTTGATGTACTGGAGAAGCCTGATTTTCCCCTAATATGCATGAAAACCTTGTGCAGTATAGCTGTTAGGGGATGAATATTTGTTCATGTAGGTTACAATAGCAGACGTACCCTGAGAGTGATGGTAATGTCGGGCAGAATATGCATTTGGAGGGAAAAGGGAGTAGAAATAGTATGCAAAAATTAGCCATGGAAATCCACAAACACCAGGCCAAGAATATGCCTGCAAACATGTCAGCTGGGTTTTACCAGGAATAACAGAGAGATACTTTTGCAGATCCTGCAAATAGAGTTTCCGATTGTCTTAAAAGTTCAGCTAAATAATTTCCTTATAGATTTCAAACCCTCTTCAGGCTCTTTTCTCTTACGTAGAAATTTCTCCTCTCTACTTTGTTCCTAGATTTTTGCGTTGATGGAACACATGAAAGGCCATGGTGTCTTTTTTAACTATCCATAAAGCAAAGTGTATTGATTCTCAGGGTCAGCACCCTGGTGCATGCAATCTTTGGTAGTCTGGATTACTGAGAAGGTTTGCTGTTCACTTTGTGTACTTGTTCAAGAAGTTTTAGTTTCACATCAGGTTTTAATATACCTGCACATTTTGGGGGGCAGTCCATAGCTAGTTATTAGACGATCTTTGTTGTTTCTCCTTTAGAGGCAGTGGAAGATCCATGGACTGCCCTGTCCTCTGAGGGAGACAGGAGACTAGAGACAACCCCTCCCCATGGTTGAAGAAACATAGAACCTAGTGGGTGTGCATCCATTGTGCAGGGTGGTGGGAGTACTCTGGGCTAGTGATGACATGTCAGATTTTCAGTGGCTGACATTATAGCAAGGAAAGACTTGGGAAGGAGGAGAACCTGAGGCAAGGCTGAGGAAGTGGGATTGTTCTGAGTGCTGTCAGGAGTGATGGGCCGTGGGGATAGTTGAGACAGCACACAGCATTTAATTTTGGCAGTGGGTAATAGATCAGAATGCACACCAGAGGCCAGGAGGTCAACATGGAGTCCTGAAAAGTTTTCCATCTGAGTTGTTGCCAGCTTTGTGCCAAGGGATGCTGTGGCAATTATACAAGCGCAGATTGGTATAGGTGTAATTAACCACTCAAATACTCGGCACCCAAATCTTTCCTTATAGAACAGCTTCTGAGCTGGGGAGTTGTGCAGGTATGAACCGAATGGGGGAGTGCAATTGAATATGACACCGGGGTGGTTAAATAACTTGAAAGGGCAAAGAAGGAACTTAGAATGAAGAGATAAATAATGTTTTTATTTCTTGATTTTAAACAATTTCTGTAAACCTTGCCTTCTTGAGGTGGAGGCAGACTAGAACCATATAAATGTCTGTATTGTTTCTCAGTGCTCACAGACTCACTCAGTGTTGGCTCTGGGGGTGCCCATACAGGAGAGGCGCCTAGAACTAGGGGTATTTTTGCTCACCGCCCACATAGCTTACCCTCATGCTTTTGCCTCAGGGTCAAGTTTCTGGGTTGCAGCTGCCACAGGAACAAGCTAGAACATTACTTGTTTTGAATTAACCAATGGATATCATTTCCCTACTTTTTATTGACAAGAACTTTTGGTAATCTCTTTCATCACTCTTTAGGGGCTGGGTAGGGGGAGGTCAGTGCCAGCTTGCCTCAACATTGACCTCAGTTCTCAGAATGAAGTTCCCGTAATATCTTTTTTCTAAACAGGGCAACTACTGAAAGTGCCAGTTTCTAAACACATTCACTTAATCTTCTATCCATCTGTTGAGATACGCTGATTGAGCCCTTATCATGAGTCAGGCATGGTGTCATCCAAACCTATGTGTCTTCTGCTAGACACCATGTTAGTACCCACAGAGGTGCGGTTGTGATCGGCATTGTGGAAGAAGAGGCCTGGGGGACAACGAGACTGTTCAAGGTGACCGGCTTGAGCAGGTTTGAGGAGGGGCTGGTATTGGAGTGTCTCTGGCAAAATTGACCAGAGAATGAGTTGGAGTTATCCAGGAAGTAGGAATGGGTGGTTGGGGTGACACCGGGCCTGGAAACCAGGGAAAGAAGGCCACTTGGCTGTGGTAGAGTGAGTGTGAGCAAGAGTGATGATGGGAGGGGCTCAGCAGAACCAGCCAGGGTGGAATTATGGAGGGTGTGAGAAATTTCTTTTCTTTGTTTTTGTTTTTTGTTTTTTGTTTTTCATTTTGTGGGAAATATTTTTAACTGTTGCTAGAGCTATCAGTAGGAAGATGCCAGATCACATACCTTTCTGTGCTTGCCAAAGTGCCTTCTCATTGAAGAACCTCATAATGGGGTAGAATGGGATATTTGGGGGATTTTCTTTTTAAACTTAAAGGTATTTTAATATGTCACAAGTGTTATAACTATCTGACACCTGATTCACACTTAACTACTTGGTCTGTGGCCATTTGATTCTTTGGTTTTAATTGAATTGAATTGGGTATAACCGTAGCAAATCCTGTCTTCTCACTGTTTATTACCGTTCAAAGTGCCTTGCAAATTGGAGAAAACTAGTGTTTTAACCCAGAAGGCTTTAACCCAGAAAATTATTGCATAGTGAGTTAAGGTCTACTTATGTGTACTTAAAACTCTAAGATAGATTAATATATTGCCTGGATTTGTTTTTGTAGATGTAAGTAATGGCTAATATTTTATACATACTTATCTACCATTGGTTATTTAAAAAGTGAATTGCGGTAACGTTTTGGCTCTGGAATGGCACTAAGTTGCCTCTTTGTGGGGAGGCAGCTACAGAGCCTCAGCGGCTCCACTTTCCATGCCATTAACAGACCTGAGCTTTCTAAACATTTTATTAGTGTCAGAGGGAGTTTATCATAAGGAAAGAATAGGACATTTTTCTATAAAAATAAAAATGCTGTTCAATGTTGTTCCCTACCCCCTTCTCTGAAAAAAATAAAACTTTGGTAGTTAATCAGGGTTCCAGATGTTTGTATGTATTTATTTATTTGGATATTTATAGTGTTTTCTGTCAAGCAGTTTGCCTCCCTGGGTGCATTCCAGAAATTTAAAAAACATACATGGCAAAGCCACAAAGATCAAAGACCTGTGTCTTGGGACTCTGCAGCACTTTAGGCCAGTCCCTAAAATGATTTGTATTAAAAGACTGAGTAAGAGCTCGTACTGTCCACAGCGTGCTTTGTGGAACGTTCTGGATAGGGCCAAAGAACTTGGTGAAGAACTTGTCTAAATTGAAGTCTTCCTCTCTGCTGAGTGTGGGCATTCATCAGAAACCCCCCTATAGGACAGGGATGTCAGTGAGCTCACTGGGACATCTCTGGTCTCTTTATTTCCACATTTTATTGTTGATTTTTCTGTTATTTCTCCCTTTAAAACACAGGCATTCTTTATTTCTCTGCTCTCTTGAAGATCATTAATTCTACCACATAGAACTTTAAAGACTGCTCATTAAAAGTATGGGTTTCATTTTCTGCATTATTTTTAAAATAATGTAATGTCTACCATCTAAATGGAAAACAGCAAGACTTTTTGTAGTAACAAATTAATGCCACTGTGACTAATACCTCTGAAAGAGGAAGTGCCCTTAGCAGTGGAGGCCTGACCAAGAATCAGCCAGAGGCCTCTGCAGAAGCATTCTTCTGTTCTGAGTAAGAAGATTTTAAAACACAGTAGGCCTTCTCTGAAGTTCTTACCTAATCGTTCTAAGAATCATGGATTTGGTTTATCGAATTGTTGATATATCTTAGAGCAGTAATCAATAGATGTTTTCTAGCTTCAGCTCCTTACTGCGGATCTTCTCTTCTGGCTGGGAGTCGGGTGAAGGGAGTATGGGGAGGATGGGGCAGGTAGGCGTGTGAAGTGACAACCTTGAAAAGAAACTTTCTCACCTACCTCTGTGTATATCCTGAATGATGCACGCCGTCTTCTCCACAGAGTGAACTTGACCCTGCTTTCCTTCACTCCTGACCTGCCTTGAGTTCACCTGTGCAAACGTATGTGATGCTTCCTGAACCAATAGGGGAACCTTTTTTGCAGTAGCAGCACACAATGTTAGTGTTGTATGGTGTTAATCGTGTACATTGTTTGCAGGTCGGGCATTTGGCAGGCTTGCTCTGGGGCACTCCCCATGACTCATTACATTTTGAGGTGTTTGATTCTCCACCCACCCTTTTTTCTCCCCAGCATGTTGACCACCCCTAGGTGAGAGATTCAAAAGGAATTACACTCAAGCCAGGTGAATTTAGTTCAAAAGGCAATGGAATTCTCTGTCTTCTCCAAGGTAGGATATTTGGAGAGGAGCCTTTTGCCTTCAGTTTGAAGCTGGATCTCCTCTGAGGATCTCTGCTGCCCATGCATGCTGGGAATACCCTCAGAAATGTTACCGTCTGAGGGTAAACCAGAGTTACCCAGCCTTTTTGTTTGTTTTTGATTTGACATTGCCTTTCCCAATAATAAAAGCCTTAATCCCTTAAATATTTATAAAATTATCAAATCATTTTTCCACTTGATGAATTTTGCATTAAATTATATCTAGAAAAAAATCATGATTTACTAACATTTAAAAAATCCATTGTATTTTGATTTTGCTAAATGTGTTTTAAAACACAGGTTGAAATTTAACGAGAAGTAGAAGCTGCTTTCATGACCTAATGTTGAAAATTCTTTCAGTCTGAAAACTACTGGGGTATTTTTTAAATATAATTTCTATATTTTTTATATTTTATATCTGTGAGATGAGTAATGGTTTCAGTTTACTATTCACCATTCCATCTCTGCAGTTACACACAGTAGGTATGAGTTGTTTTTTTTTTTTAATGGTGACATTGGTTAACAATCTGGTTAGTTTCAGTTGTACATTATAACAGTAAGGCATATATATATTTACATTGTATATTCAGGTATGGGTTATTTTCATGCCTTATAAATGAAAAGCTAAATTGAATATAATTGTTGAAATATTTTCTCTTATTCTAACATTGGCATTTAGAATACTAGCAACATCTTGATTTTCTATATCATAATTATGAATATTTTTAGGCTTTTACCTGATCTTGAAATATAGTTAGGGTTCAGAAAAAGAAACTTTGGGTTGAGTTTGTGAAATTGTAATTTCTATGCTCTTCATTTAACTTTTTTTGGTTCTGACACCACCATTCCCTTTTACTTTAGATCTTTAGCTAAGGGTCTAAATTAAATGTCATATGAGCAGAATAGAAATCGTTTAAAATAACGTAATGTTCAGAATCATGTTGATGTCTACTAGTGGATGCTAAGTAGTAAACAAAGTCAGTGAATGAATCATGAGTTTCTTGATCTGATCTCTATAACCGTGCACTAAAGCTTAATTTGAGGTTTCCGAACAGTTTTTGCATAGAGGAGAAAAGAATTAGCTAATTTTTTACTGTGGTAAAAAACCCATTAGCTAATGATTCTACTTAGAAAAATCAGTTTAGGTATAACTGGACCAGTTACATATACAAAAATTTAGACATAACCACACCAGTTACATATATTCTGAAAGAGAGGCCCCGAGGTTCTGGGAGTAATCCCTGTGTGATATTCCCTTTGGCATTTGGTGCTGCTTCCTTGCCCCTTGTCCTCTGTCCCATCCATCCCCGTTCCCTGACCCAAAACACACACATACACCTACACCTCTGTGTTTGCTTGGAGGGTCCTTTCTTGTCTTCCTGCCCTTTAAGCTTCAAGACTGTTTTACATTGTTTAAATGGTTCTCAGTTTCACACTTCCCTCAATGCATGTTTCTGTATCCTTCATTTCTAGAATTTTCTGTGGTGTTTTCCATCTTGAAATTCAAGACTAGTTCATCCCCACCTCCCTAGATTCAGAGTTATATTTGTCATTGCTTTTCATTCCAAGAGACATATCCTATGGAAGTGCAGAGAGAATATATACAGGTGGTCCTCAACTTACGGTGGCTCGACTTATGATTTTTCAACTTCATGGTGGTGTGGAAGTGATCCGCGTTTATTAGAAACCGTACATCAAATTTTGATCTTTCCTTGAGCGGGTGATATGTGGTACGATACTCTGGATAGCGGCAGCAAGCCGCAACTCCCAGTCGACCACGTGATCGGAGGAGAAACCACCGGTACTCTACAGTGTGCTGTGTTGCCATCATTTTTGGATATTGTGCTTGTGTTTTTACATTCAGTTTGGTCTACAGTATACCCTCCTGTGTCTTTTTCTGATGAAAAGAAGAGGTAGGCAATCTTGAGGTAGGCTAGTGTAAGTGTTCTGAGCATGATTAAGGTAGGCCAGGCTGAGCTATGATGGTTGGTAGATCAGGTATATTAAATGCATTTTCGACTTACAATATTTTCAACTTATGATAAATATATTGGGACGTAACCCTAACATCTGTGCTTCACTGTCTTCTTCTATTCATATACACTTTTGTTTTATTTTGGTATTTCCCCTAAGCTTCCTGTTCTTAAGATATATATGCTCACAGAAGGCAAGGGCTATTAGTACTTCTGAGAGGCTCTTAATCATGCTTTTGGGTGTTGGAGACCAACCCAGGCAGTATTTATTGGCTTCTGATGGGGCTGTCCTTGACTTGAAATTGTAGAGAATGGGAGGCTTTAAATGAATCCGAGTTGTGTTGATTTAGCCACATCATCCATTAGGGCTGAATTTCATTTTTATTGATCTTTCGCATCTTAACTTGAAAGTTTTTTCAAGATGTTGGGGAGTGGACAAGTGGGGGAGGGTCAAGAATATTGATTGTGTAAAATATTTTTGAGAAAGGTAAATTACTATAGCATTTTCTAAAGGTCAACCAATGCTTAGCAGAGTAAAATGTTAACACATTTTGCTCTCTTTCCTTTTCTTCACTGTGTGGCGGGTGACATTTGTGTCTCTTCAGCACCACTCTCTGCAGGTAGCCTCTCCCTTTGCTCATTTCTACCCTAGCAGATTTTCTTCATCTTCACTCTGCTTATTCTACAGAGAGAAAGTTCTCCTCTTCTGAGGTGCTGGGTGGGGACTCTGGAACGTCCTGGTCCCCATTAGTGCACAATTCTCCTCTTCCACACCAGGATCGTGGCAGAGGTGGCTGCCACAACAGGCACCTCCTCTTTGCCCTTGGATGCTAAGTATACACATGGAGCTAACCATTCTAATGAGGTTATCAGGAGTTAGATGTGTCTGACAGGTAGAATGGGTTTGAGAGGATAGCTGTAAAGTTGTAATTCTTTCTTTTTTTTCTTAAAAATTGTGGTGAAATACATATACTGTAAAATTTACTATCTTAACCCTTTTTGAGTGTACATACAATGGCATTAGGCACATTCACATTGTTGGTATATGTTGATG
Source organism: Pteropus vampyrus (assembly GCF_000151845.1). NCBI lineage: Eukaryota > Metazoa > Chordata > Mammalia > Chiroptera > Pteropodidae > Pteropus > Pteropus vampyrus. Next base: position 12,537,755 of record NW_011888802.1, on the reverse strand, counting down.
CAATCGTCACTCCCATCTTTCCGAACTGAAACTCTGTGCTCATTAAACAATAACTCCTCATACTCACCCCACCAGCCTTTAGTAACCACCATTCTAATTTCTGTCTCTATGAATTTGACTATTCTAGGTACCTTATATATAAATAGAATCATACAACATTTGTCCTTTTGTTATTGGCTTATTTCATATAGCATAATGTCTTCAAGGTTCATCCATATTCTAGCATGTATTTCCTTTCTTGAGGCTGAATAATGTTCCGTTTTTGTGTGTGTGCGTGTGTGTGTGTGTGTGTGTGTGTCTATAAAGAAAATATATATATATACATACACTTACATATACACCACATATTTTTTCCATCCATCGGTGGACACTTGGGTTTGCTTCTACCTTTTGGTGATTGTGAATAATGTTGCTGTGAACACGTATCTTTTCGGGACTCTGCTTTCAGTTCTTTAGGGTATATACCCAGAAGTGGAATTACTGTATCATATAGTAGTTATTTCTATGTTTAATTTTCTGAGGAACTGCCATACTGTCTTCTACCATGGCTGCGCCATTTTACATTCCCACCAGCAGTGCACAAGGGTTCTAGTTTTTCCACATCCTCATCAACACTCGTCGTTCCTGGTTTTTTGTTTTGTTGTATTTGATAGTAGCCATCCTAATGGGTGCAAGGTGGTTGAATCCTTTGTTTTCTTGAGTAAATCATAGGAGATGGCTTCGGGCACCAGTCCTTAGTGGCAGCAAGCGCTAGGTCCCCTGGAACGGTTGGACAACATTTCCCTAGAAACAGGATTGGCCATGTTGGTCCTGTGCTCAGAGCTCAGGTTTCTTTGTTGCTGGTCTCCTCTTGTCGCATTTCCTTGGCCTGCTTCCTCTTTTAATCCTACACTTGAAAATTAGATCAAATGAAAACTGTGTTTAGATTTATTTACAGTTTCTTACCTCCTTTCCTGTTTTCCTTTGACGGGCTTGGCATAAGAAGTCTTTTTCAAGTAGCAAATTAATTTATGTGGCAAACACCCCACCTGAATTTTGTTACATGCTGGCAGGTTAGATAAATGGATATTATAATCTCAGCACTTTTCTGCCCAATGCTACTGTGCCGATTTGCAAGAGTCTACAAAAGTGATAATATTCTGTCAGTTTGGGGCCTAGAAGAAGACGAAGAAAATAAAACTGGATATATTTTCTTATTCTATTTATAGGATGCCTGTGGGGAACTAGAAATGCTGTATGGCAGTTTACATGGCTAAATACACATAAAGAAAGATAAGAAACCCAAAGACATTTCTTTGTAGGCACACGGGAGAAAAGAGGGTCCAGATCAGTAACTGTCAGCTGTGTTGGAGACACATTCTCTGCCACCAAAGATTTTTTATTTCCCTTAAATTCATCATTTCCTTGAAGAATGTAGTCTATTTTTAATGACTTTATTGATTTGACGATTAGGTTACAATGTACTTTATTTACAGCTGAGATGTTTCGTTCCTGTCAGCACTTAATGCGAATAAATCTACTTTTTGGCACCACTTTGATAGACTGTAAGACTGCTTATATTTGCAGGAAAATTTGTTT
>NW_011888802.1:12533465-12535971 GCF_000151845.1 Pteropus vampyrus | reverse complement strand
ATATATATCTTTTGGTGGAAAGTGACTTCCCCTTCTAAAAATATTACCGAGTACATATTTTGTTCTTAAGAGAAGTACAATTAATTTTACTTATTTTCAAAATTGTATTTTTAAATGTATAGTTAAAACAAGCTCCAACTCAACATTTAACAAAGCCAGGCTAGGAGCCCCTTTCTAAAGAGAGGAAAATAAAATAGTTGACTGTATCTGCAATATAACACCATAGAGCCCATTTTCAGCCAACTCTTATGATCTTTAGTTCAGATTTGAATCAACAATGAAGTGCAAAATCATGCATTTAAAAAATACATTAATGAAACTATAAGTGCTTATAGTGCTAGTGTAGGCAAAAAACCAGCAAATACAGAGCTGTGGCATTCTTTGATACGTTCTCCATGGGAAGAAATGACTGTCCAGGAAAATAATAGAGTCCTTCTGAAGAAACATGATGAAAAGTCTTTGGGAATTATCAGCCACACTTAAAATAGATCTCTGGGGAGCTGTGTTATAAAGGCACACTTAATTTAAATGAACAAAGTTGATAAGGGGGGTGCAGGAAACCAAAAATGTTGAGCAGATTTTTGTTGGATAGACAGTTGTGCAGATCAAGGGTTTTTATAGTAGATAGTCACCTCCTGCTAGAAAAAATGGCCATTTCTTGCCTTTCCCTGGGGTGGAAGGTGGGTTCTGAGTCTGTCATTCTTTTCCCTGTTCATTCCCAGATTGAAAGAACACTGTAAATAGGTGGGGCCGACTGTCCAGCTCTTTACTTGTTTAGTTGGGGAGACCAGAGTCGCCTAGCTACAGTACTGAGAACTGAGGAGGGGACTGGCACACACCCGTGCGCCTGGGAGCAGCTGAGCACATTCTCAATCGTGCAGTTGAACAGTTTGCTAAGTGAGGAAGGAAAGAATATCACGCACAGAGGTTGATGTCTTTTTATGGGAGAACAAAAGAGTTTCGATTCTTTCACTTTGAGTTCAGCCTGGCCATTGTGTGGCAGAGGAGGTTTAATGAATCATTGTTTAACTAAGATCCTGCCAAGTATTTGACCATTAAATAGCCTCCAATCTGTAGAGAGTGCTTCCCTGACAGACTCTTATTTGACTGTGATGAATTGGCATTGAATTGTTATTTAATTACCTCTGCAGAAATCTAAGAACAGTTTGTGTTCTGATTAAATTATTTGATAGAAAAACATGCATGGCACTGTGGAAGCCAGTCCAGTCCATGCTATACCTAACTACTGACAGGTTGGCTTCTGTGGTTGCTCAAAGCTTATGGAATGTCCCTAAATATCAAAACCCCATTCAGAATGTTGATTTAACATTTTTAATATATAAAATTGTTTTGGGACTCCAGCTTACAGCTTAAGTTTATAAAGCTTTTCTATTATGTTGAAATTCTTTTTCAGTTACTTATTGGCCTGTTAAACATTTTAAGCCAGTGTATTGGCTTTCTCGGTTTACAGTTAAAGCATGTTACGCATATGAGATGTGCAGAGGGGCCTACCAGCTAAATGCATTGGCAATGAAGAGGGAAGGGAGAGAGAAGACAGAGGTTGCAGGTTCTGTCCTTAGATAATAGCCAGCAGTGTGAGAGGGGATGGGATGATAGAGAGGGAATCGGGGGATAGAGATCTAAGAGGTGAGAACCTCAAAACAAAGGAGGCAGTTGTATTTAGGGAATGTTCAAGGTAGCAGGCATGGAAAGAGACAGATATTAAAAGAAAAATTAGATCCTAGAAACAAGCCTACATAAATATTTTAAAGAGTGTTATTAGAAGTGTGAGATGCTGCAGAAAAAGTCATAAAGAATGAGGATTGGGGGAAAGCTAGCTTTTTGGTTTTAGACACTAGATGCTGGTGTATACAGTGGTATGAAGAGGACAGAAGCTCTGGAAAGGACTGTGGGGTATTTGAATAGGCCGTGATTCCATGTGAGAAAAAGACAATGGTTTGGCTAAGAGGTAGTGTGTATCCTATGCTCTTTAGAACTGACAAGTAGTATTATAATACTTAGAGAAATATTTCCCTATCTTACAACTTTTAACTGAATTTTTAAAAGAAGAAACAGTAGGCGAAAATGATTTTTCTCTTCTTTTTTAATGATTTTTTTTTCTTTCTTTTTCAACAAAGGTCCATGCATTTACACTTAACACAGCCCAGCTAGTTTTGTGTAACATTTGTTGGCGGTTCCCAGATATTAAAATGATATGCTGGAGATAGAACTGACGATCAGATTGGGTGTTGGTTGATCTGTCTCCAGTACACCTTCGGTTACTTTACATAGGGTGGGTAGTAGGAGGGCCCATTGTCTTCAAGTTTAGTCATGTTCTCACACCAAATGTTTTGTTGTCCTATTTTCGAGCATTACATATAACTTGTATGTGTATTCGAGATAGGAAAAGTTGATTTTGCACACCGTATGGTAAGGCCCAATCAAGGTTTTCTGAATTACTGAGTCTGATACTTGCTTCGCGTTAAGTGAGAATTCTTTGTTTATA
>NW_011888802.1:12529370-12533415 GCF_000151845.1 Pteropus vampyrus | reverse complement strand
GGGGAGACCAGAGTCGCCTAGCTACAGTACTGAGAACTGAGGAGGGGACTGGCACACACCCGTGCGCCTGGGAGCAGCTGAGCACATTCTCAATCATGCAGTTGAACAGTTTGCTAAGTGAGGAAGGAAAGAATATCACGCACAGAGGTTGATGTCTTTTTATGGGAGAACAAAAGAGTTTCGATTCTTTCACTTTGAGTTCAGCCTGGCCATTGTGTGGCAGAGGAGGTTTAATGAATCATTGTTTAACTAAGATCCTGCCAAGTATTTGACCATTAAATAGCCTCCAATCTGTAGAGAGTGCTTCCCTGACAGACTCTTATTTGACTGTGATGAATTGGCATTGAATTGTTATTTAATTACCTCTGCAGAAATCTAAGAACAGTTTGTGTTCTGATTAAATTATTTGATAGAAAAACATGCATGGCACTGTGGAAGCCAGTCCAGTCCATGCTATACCTAACTACTGACAGGTTGGCTTCTGTGGTTGCTCAAAGCTTATGGAATGTCCCTAAATATCAAAACCCCATTCAGAATGTTGATTTAACATTTTTAATATATAAAATTGTTTTGGGACTCCAGCTTACAGCTTAAGTTTATAAAGCTTTTCTATTATGTTGAAATTCTTTTTCAGTTACTTATTGGCCTGTTAAACATTTTAAGCCAGTGTATTGGCTTTCTCGGTTTACAGTTAAAGCATGTTACGCATATGAGATGTGCAGAGGGGCCTACCAGCTAAATGCATTGGCAATGAAGAGGGAAGGGAGAGAGAAGACAGAGGTTGCAGGTTCTGTCCTTAGATAATAGCCAGCAGTGTGAGAGGGGATGGGATGATAGAGAGGGAATCGGGGGATAGAGATCTAAGAGGTGAGAACCTCAAAACAAAGGAGGCAGTTGTATTTAGGGAATGTTCAAGGTAGCAGGCATGGAAAGAGACAGATATTAAAAGAAAAATTAGATCCTAGAAACAAGCCTACATAAATATTTTAAAGAGTGTTATTAGAAGTGTGAGATGCTGCAGAAAAAGTCATAAAGAATGAGGATTGGGGGAAAGCTAGCTTTTTGGTTTTAGACACTAGATGCTGGTGTATACAGTGGTATGAAGAGGACAGAAGCTCTGGAAAGGACTGTGGGGTATTTGAATAGGCCGTGATTCCATGTGAGAAAAAGACAATGGTTTGGCTAAGAGGTAGTGTGTATCCTATGCTCTTTAGAACTGACAAGTAGTATTATAATACTTAGAGAAATATTTCCCTATCTTACAACTTTTAACTGAATTTTTAAAAGAAGAAACAGTAGGCGAAAATGATTTTTCTCTTCTTTTTTAATGATTTTTTTTTCTTTCTTTTTCAACAAAGGTCCATGCATTTACACTTAACACAGCCCAGCTAGTTTTGTGTAACATTTGTTGGCGGTTCCCAGATATTAAAATGATATGCTGGAGATAGAACTGACGATCAGATTGGGTGTTGGTTGATCTGTCTCCAGTACACCTTCGGTTACTTTACATAGGGTGGGTAGTAGGAGGGCCCATTGTCTTCAAGTTTAGTCATGTTCTCACACCAAATGTTTTGTTGTCCTATTTTCGAGCATTACATATAACTTGTATGTGTATTCGAGATAGGAAAAGTTGATTTTGCACACCGTATGGTAAGGCCCAATCAAGGTTTTCTGAATTACTGAGTCTGATACTTGCTTCGCGTTAAGTGAGAATTCTTTGTTTATATGAATGGTTTATAAATAGGCATTGCTGCCGCTATCTCTGAATACATTCCCAAGGTGAGACTGCTCAATATTTTAAACCCCTAGTGCTCATGCTTCTGGAGATATGAAAGAGAGACTGTGCGTTTAGCCTTAAAAGGCAATCGAGATGCACTGGGCCAGAAAGAAAATCTTTCTTGGAGACAAACTAGTGCATTTCTGTATCAAAAGTCAAGTGATTGGTGGTTTCCTGTTCTCTTAGAATTGAAAGTTCTTAACTGGGACATTTGACTCTGTGGCTACTCCATTGCCTGTGGTTTAATGTTTAGGAATCCCTTGAAATCATACGTGGGCATTTTCTAGTAGAAATGCTCCATAGCTTTCATCATACCCACAGTGTTTCAGAACCACCAGCCTAGAGATTTTCTACCTGTTGCTGTCCACTGGTCTGCACATCCCTGACCATATGTGAGCCATGAGCCAGGCTCCTGTGTGTGATATCCTGTGTGATTTATGCGTGAGATCCAGGGGTAAAGGCAGCAGTCTGGTTTAGTTTCCCAATTTTTTTCTTTTTAATGCTTAGGAAATATAAAATAACAATCATTTACCCGTGGCAAAGCATATGTGGCTGCTGCAATAAAGTGGTTTCCTGAGGCAATTTGTGAGGTGTATCCAGTTCCTCAAGGTTAATCACCTACCATACCTGGCAGTAGGTGCTTTAACTTGCCCTGAGTTATAGCACAGGTTATGGCCCATAATGAGGTGGTTCTCAAGCCCCTATACTTCCCTAATCAATTATGCCTTTTATTAGATCATATGTTCTCTTTCTTTTATTCATTTGTTTGTTTGTTAATATATTCATTCAACCTACAGTAATTTATATAGTTTAATTTTGAGGTGGAGTTACTTTAAATGTTTTGCTTTAATTATGGTTAACCAAGAGAGAATTCCTGGAACTCTTCCAACCAGGAGCGATATTCAAAGTATTTAGCATCTAGTAGAGTGGGCATTAGCCAATCAGAAGAGGCTTGGGCTGTCAACAGCTGGTTTGAGCATCACCATTTATACCAGCTTAACACCAGCCCTGCCTGTAACTTTATTGGTTCATTCTTATTAATTGATGCTTAATAGAGCTTTCTGATGTGTCCAGAGAAGTAGCTCCTTGTCATAGATGTGCTGACATGAATTTTCTGAATCTCCGTAATGCTGGTGGGAGTTCTGGCTTGGCTGCTTTACAGCCCAGTATCCTTGAGTTAATTTCTTACTCTCTCTAAGCCTCGGCTGCCTCTTTTGTAAAATGGGAACAATATCTCACTCATGGTTTTTAGGTAATCTGTACGTTCTGCTTACCACAATTTCTGGCACAATTGGTGCTCATGCGGAAATGGTGGTGGTATTCTAGAAATCAAGTGTGAGTGAATAAAAACAACCACAAGAAAAAAATCCTGCCCAGATCTCTTGTGTGTAGTGCATCCTCAGTGATGAGTTGGTGTGGGGCACTATCTATGCACACAGAGGCTGAGACAGAACTGGTCCTTGGCTGCCTTCTGTGGAGCTCTTTAGACTTTCTTCAACCTAGGTAAGAAAGACGTGTAAGATGTCCCTTTGTCCTCTCTACTTGGCCCCCTCCTCAGTACTTTCTCCTAACAACCATGGCTTTGAAGAGACGTAGGCAGAAAAGAGAAATCAGACTTCTTTCTGACTAAAGGGAATTTTCAGTGGAGGCCCCTTTCCACTCCCATTCCACACCCAAGTTCTCTCCTATCTTAGCACACCTTAGGTCATGCTCTTTCCATCAACTAGGCAAATATTTGCCATCTTTTTGCCCTTTTCCACCTCATAGTCCTCGCGGGTGTCATTCCTCCCACCTAAACAACCTCTTCACTCTCCTTCAACCCATGCTCTGCCCTCTTTCCAAATTCTTAGGCCGTGCTTCTGCCTTGAAAACTTGTTAGGCTAACCCTGCCTAAGTCACACTGTCTGGTGACACCCACTGCTCTCTCATCACCACCTGCCTTGTACATGCTCCACGCCACTTGGGTGTGTGCTCGCAGTATTCTGTGGCACTGTGTCACTGTATATACTGTATTCACTTATGTGTATCTTATTAGTCTGCCACCAACCCTAGATTATAAAATGCCCCAGTGGATACCAAACAAAAACTTAGATCAAATTTTAAATCTAAGTAAAGCACTGATAAGGGGTTAAAGATGTTTTTTTCCGATTGGTGAGCAGGACGAAAAGGTACAAAGTAAGAGGATGTCATGATCTAGAGGAAGGAAGACTTGAAGCTGGATTTAGAAAAGAGATTGTGAGATTGCCCTTTGTCTTGAAGACATGTGAG
>NW_011888802.1:12513216-12529320 GCF_000151845.1 Pteropus vampyrus | reverse complement strand
CTTTCTGACTAAAGGGAATTTTCAGTGGAGGCCCCTTTCCACTCCCATTCCACACCCAAGTTCTCTCCTATCTTAGCACACCTTAGGTCATGCTCTTTCCATCAACTAGGCAAATATTTGCCATCTTTTTGCCCTTTTCCACCTCATAGTCCTTGCGGGTGTCATTCCTCCCACCTAAACAACCTCTTCACTCTCCTTCAACCCATGCTCTGCCCTCTTTCCAAATTCTTAGGCCGTGCTTCTGCCTTGAAAACTTGTTAGGCTAACCCTGCCTAAGTCACACTGTCTGGTGACACCCACTGCTCTCTCATCACCACCTGCCTTGTACATGCTCCACGCCACTTGGGTGTGTGCTCGCAGTATTCTGTGGCACTGTGTCACTGTATATACTGTATTCACTTATGTGTATCTTATTAGTCTGCCACCAACCCTAGATTATAAAATGCCCCAGTGGATACCAAACAAAAACTTAGATCAAATTTTAAATCTAAGTAAAGCACTGATAAGGGGTTAAAGATGTTTTTTTCCGATTGGTGAGCAGGACGAAAAGGTACAAAGTAAGAGGATGTCATGATCTAGAGGAAGGAAGACTTGAAGCTGGATTTAGAAAAGAGATTGTGAGATTGCCCTTTGTCTTGAAGACATGTGAGCTTTTACAAGTCATCTTGTATGGACAATCTCAGCCTGGTATCTTCCACGTAGGAGAAAAAATGAGAAAGATCTCATTGGACAAAGAAAGGTCATATAAGTCTTTTTGAAACTCATTTCTTCTGATTTGTCATGTAATGAAAACTTGAAACTACTCTTTTTAATATGTCTTAATTATATGAAAAGGCAGGAGAATACTAGGCTTTGAAAACACGGCGTAATTATTCTAGAAAAGTATTCTTTTACATTGCTGGAGGAGAACCTGCAGTCCCTCATTGATTTACTGCTGTCCTGATTCTGCCTTAACTCCCAGGAGATGTAAAAATCCCATGTTAGGTGTCCACCTGCCACCATCACCATCGAGACCACTGAATTGGTGTATCCCTTGGGTTAGTCTACCTGTGGCTTTCTCCTACTCTTTCTGTTGCCACTAAAGCGAGCAGGAGACGTTTCCAGGACCCATTTCCTGGACCTCAGTTCTGGCTTTCCCCAGCATGTAAGCAGGTCAGTGGGGTAGAGGAAAATCAGCAATTGCAGATGTATCTGTTTCATATTTGTTTGACAGGGAAGAAGGGGCCTTTCCAGGGCTGTCTATGAGGTACAATAGGCATCTTTCAGCATGGAGTTAAGCTTACCCCCTCAGGCCTGGGTACCAAATTAATACCTTAAGAAAATGGTCTGGGTTAAGATGTACCTTTTGAAGGCTACCATTTAAATCAAATGTCATATCTTATGTCATTTAACCTTTAAGTTCTAGGAGCAGTTCTATAAGCCTAGGCCATGAGTATGCCAGAACTTTTCCTCAATATCTGCTTACCTATAAAACATTATTATCTGTGCCTTGCATTTCCTCTCCTGTCTGTTCCTTTCATCCTTCTTGTCCGCCCTTGTTGCCTGCTCCCTGATCCCCACATGATCTGTGCCTGCTCCACTCACCCATCCTTTGCTTCCTTCTCTATCAGCTCTACCCACCCAGCACCTAGAAACTGCTGTTGCTTTGACCCCCTTTTCCCTCTGAGATGCTGGCTTCCTCACTTTCTGGAGTGTTTTCCTGCCATTGTGCCGGCTTCTATAAATTGCTGTACCCAAACTTAGCCTGTAACCAGAAACTCTAAATGCCTTTTGAAGGAGCACAGACAAATAAATTGGTTCAACAACAACTCAAGGAAAGTGACAGTATGACGAACCAGACACTTCATGTTGCAACATGAATTTCCCCAGATTGGAAAACAACTGTTAAAGAAAGTCTGCAAGAAGTATCGAGCATTGGAAATAGAGACTGAAATTTGAAAACAAACCATTCTATTTTATAGCAGAAGAGCTTGTTTTATTTACTCATTCAGAATACACTGTAGTGCCTTCTGTGTACGAGGCGCTGGTCCAGGCATTGGGGAAACAACGATGAATAAAACAGGCAGAACCCCCTGTCCTAATAATGCCTATATTTTAATTTAAGTTGTGTAAATAAAAAGGAGACAATTGGTCTTTAGCTCCTGGAAGCAAAGAAGGGAGTTTAAAAGGGCAGTCATTACACATATAAATGTGACAAGGTTATCTTACAGGTTCTTAAGACCAACGGCATATTATCAGAAATTTTCTGATTCTTCCTTGTTACTCCAAGTGTGGTCCATGTACCAGTGGCATCAGCATCATCAGAGAGCTGTCAGAAACACAGCATTTCAGACCCCACCCAGAGCTCTTGAGAATATACATTTTAACCAGATCCCTGAGATATTCATGTACATATTAAAGTTTGGGAAGCATTGTTATTATGAGTGTTGGGCTATTTCTGATCTAATGCCATCCAGGTACTCGGGAGCCCTCAACGTCCTAGTAAGTATGCTGATGTGTTTACAAATCAAAGACTCAAGCATTGTTGGAATCTGTAGTGATAAGAACAAACCTTTCCAGTTGTATCCCTCTGATTGACACTTAGAGAGATGGCCGTTGAGTGGTTTCTAGGTCTCACAGTCTCTCTTCAATAAGAGCTGTTTTTTAAATATTTATTTTATAGATTTGCTTGTTATTTTGTGTAAGAGTCCATCTGCACAGAAAGTTTCTCATGTTAAAAAAAAACGAAAAGTTGGAAAGCCACTGAGTTTATGGTATTTAGCAAATTCAGTTTGAACCTCCCAACCCCCACCCCAGGCACTTCGCATTTTGTTATATGTTGCGTATGAAATGTGGTCCATGTTTACAAAGGGTTTATAATCTAGATGTAAATTTAAGGCGAACATACACGAAAAGTAGTTAAACCACGAAATAGATTGTACTGTGATGTATTCTGAGATACCCAGATTCCAGGGGGAGTCTAGAAGCAAGCTAAAACAATCTCTCATCAAAGTGTCAGAAAAACTGCCTTTAAACATGAAAATTGCTTATATCTTTTCTGAGAGTATACTGCGTCTTGCTTTAGGCCCTTCTTGGTTGCAGGGCCTCCTTAGTCCTCATTACTAAAAGTAAAACTGGAAATTGGAGGCAGGCTCTGGGCAACAGAAAATGTGTCAGCAGAAAGCAGTAATATAAAACCATAGTGTTTAGGAGTGTAGGAGTGCATCCTGAGTAATCTTAAGGAGCCCCAAAAGACATTGCCCTGTTTAAAAACAGTTAAACCATTGCTGCTCAAAATATTAGTTCTGGGGTTGTTAAGAAAGGATGTATTTATTATGTTCTGTATCTTTTGTTTAAGAAAACAGAAGTTTGTAATCCACATGAAAAAATTTATGCAAAAATGACTAAAATAAAGATAAAGAGTTTTGTTACTTAAAAGGGTAATTAGTAATTTGGAAATTTTACTTTATAAAATCCATCTAATTTTAGTAAGCACTCTCGGACCTATGATAATTGTTCTGATCAAGGCTTGGGTTGCTAGGGACAGAATCTACCTATGTTAGTTCAAATGAGGAGGGCTTGATTAAGAGGAAACGGCATCTCATGGAACAAGGGTGACTTTCCTGGCAAACAGCTGGAGCTGCTGTCATAGGGCATGTACCTAAGCTCCTTTGCCTTTCATCTTTGCTTTGGATGATGAGTCTGCTCCACTCTCTTGCTTCTCTCATGGCCTCTTGAGAAGGGGAATCTGAATGACTTGATGATTAGTCAGTGGTTTAACTCCCCCCTGGGCATCTTTGGTCAATTAGCTGTGGCAAGGGCTGTGGAGGCTTCCTAAGAGGGCAGCACAATTATCCCAGGCCTGTTCTGTAAAAACAGAGAAGTTCAAGTGAATGGAGATTGCCTGGGAGCTACATTTGTCAGCCAGTGTTTTACAGAGGAGAGAGGGGTAAGGCTGAGCAGATAGGTGGAGCTGAGCAGGGACTGAGGACGTTCTTGGTGGGTGAATAGAAGAAAGAATAGGCTCCCATCAGAAAAAGTATATACAGTCAGGATTGATGCTAGGAAGGCTAAGTAGGTATTCTTTCTGTCTCTTCTCACTATTCCTAAAAATCTTGATAGATTTGATTTGATAGACAAACTAATGAGGATATCAATGAGATTATTTTAAAGGACAAGTTAAGTTCTGCTGATTATTATGTGACATAAAGATAACTCAAAAGTGACTTGAAAGTTTTCATGCTGGGTGTTTGGGCAGAGGTCTAACGTAGAGTTTGAGAAGTTGGGCGTGGGTAGTGGTGGGTTAACTTCAAAGGAATCTGCTCAATTTAGATGTGTTGAGTTTAAGATGTTTTGTAGGACAGCCAAGTGCACAAGGAAGTCCTTGGCAGTTTGGAAGTGGAGATAAGATTTGTGATGTGTAAGCAAACAGGAAGTCATTGTAACAAAATGAGTGAAGATGAAAAGAACCAGATAAAGAAAAGAAAAGAACCAAAAAAAAAAAAAAAAGAGCTAGTAAAGGATATTGAAAGAAGTTATTCTGAAAAGTGGGGTGTCTCAGGTGTTGCCCCTCTGCCGTGTGGGAATCCCAGGATGGCTTGTCAGTAGCACCCGCCCTATTATAAAATATTATTGTATCACCCTGACTAAGGTGGGACCTTGCATTCTCCTATCTATCACAATGACTGTAGTCTACAAAGGGATTTGAACGTTTGTTAGCTGCAGAACCCTTTCTTCAAAGGCTGTCTGTATTTGAATGACCAGATGGATGTAAGGGGCTCTGTTCATGAGGAGGCTGGTGGGAGGGGATGGGCAGTAAGGGAGAAAGGTGGCGTGTCGAGCTGGGTGAAGTTGGCCTCCATTTCCTCTTCTGCTTCATTCTTCAAGGAGACCTCTGCAAAGTCTCAATCTTCACAAGACAAAGTTAGGAAGTTATTAGACCTAGTGAACTTCAGAGCCCTAAAATCTCATAATGATAATATGAGATTGATATGATAATAACGCCTTGCATGTGTGTGCTACCTTACAGTTTAGAAGGTATCTTCATAAGCATGATATCTTTTATCCTCATAATCCTTTCTCCTGTGAGGTAGTTGAGACAAACATTATCATCTCTGTTTTACAAATAAGAGATTTTCATCCAGTGGAGGTTGGATGAGTTGCCTAAAGGGCTGTTGCTACTGAGTGCCAGAGGAGGACAAGGACTTTGTGGTTTTTCTGGTGATGCTTTCATAATTCCTATTGTCTTTTTCATGACATTTTTTTTTGAGCAGCCACCATATAGATGACCTACTCTAACAGCTCTTGCTCCTGTTCTTACTCTGGTCTAAATTGAAATTAGTTGGTGTAGAATCATGTAGAAAGTCCAGGCTTACTTGAGTTCCTTGACAGCTCTCTCGTGCACACAGTGATCCTTTTCAGCCCAGTGGCCATCTCCAGGCTCCACTAAGCACCCTCTCCTTTGGACCAGCTTTGTGCCATCATGTGTCATCGTTCCTGGAAGGTACAGGTCATTCTCTGCTCTTTTGGAGAGATTTTGTCCTCCTTTCGATAGGCTGCTTGGAATTAGATTTCACCTGTCACTAGAACAGTAGTTCTTCTACTTATTCTCCTCACCTCTCCCCTGCACGTTCCCCGGCCTCAGAGCTCAGCTCAGACCCAGCATTTCTGGCTTCAGATTCTCTAGGGCTATCAAACCAACAGCCAAATCTTACCAAAAGAGTTGGGTTCTAGAACCATCAGTGAAGCTAAATATGGGTACATATAAAGAAGTTCACAGTATCGAAGAGTCCACAAGATACATATGCTCTTACCCTAAGGTTGGGTGTGATATGGCCTGAAATAGGGTCTTTTTTGCTGGTACCTAAGACCACTTCCATGCTAGAGAATGTGGCTCAAAAGGAAGGAACTACTGACATACTCTACATCATGGATGAATCTTAAAAAAGTTAGGCTAAGTGAAAGAAGCCAGACACAGAGACCCCATAATGTACGATTTCATGTTTATGATATGTACTGAAAAGGCAGATTTATAGAGAAAGTAAATCGATTTACTGAGGCTGGGGGTGGGAAATAGGGAGTCACTATAAATGGCATAGGGGTCTTGTGGAGGGATAAAAATGTCTTAAAATTTATTTTGTGGTAATGATTGCATCACTCAGTTAAGTTACTAAAATTCATTGAATTGTATACCTGCAATGAGTGAATTTTATGAGATGTAAAATATACCTCAATATTTCGATATGTAAATATATCCCTTGTTTTTGAAGAAAAAGGAATGGGGCCCAAACTAGACTTCTAAGTTTTAAATTACAGTTTGATTATAAATAAGCTGAGGAATCCTAGATATGGGAGAGGTGTCAGAATTCTAGGGTGACCGACTCCAGCTTAGATTGTAGTATCAGTTCTTAAAATATGGTCAGTAATGAATTCGTATGTTGACAAGAAGTTTGGTGGCATGTTTCATAATATTTTCTGTCTTGTGGACAAGATAGAATAGTATGAACCAGAGCAGTTAAAATGACCGTGAGTGGTTCTCTGATAGTATGGACCCCAAGGGGTACCTCCCTCTATCTCACTCCTCCTCCCCCTTCCACCTCCCTTCACCCCATTCCTCCTCTCCCCCTCTCTTCCCAATTGTTCTCTCTGTCTCCCCTTTCTTTACTTAAAAAAAAAAAAGGTAATGCATAGTCGTTGTAGAAAAATAAGAACATTAAAGAAAAAATTAAAATTGCACATACTACATTATCGACTTGTTGTAGACTTGTTTGTGTCCAAAAAATCTGATCACCAGAATTTACTGTTGGCTTCGTGATTGGATATATCCTGTGTAGAATGGAGAGATGGTGTTACCACTTTACTTCCAGGTGATCAAATAATACCTGGGGTATTGGTTTTAATCCTGGGCACAAAGCATTAACTGAGACTGGCCATCTAAGTCTGGGCTGGAGACAATGGCCAAGATAGGACACCATGCCTTATGAAGGATAATTGGGGCACCAAGGACTAGTTGATTGTGAGAAGTCTGGAAAGGATTTGATTAGCTTTCTTCAAGCATTTGAAGGGCTGTTGTGTCAAGAGAAATTAGATTTACTCCATGTGGTTATCAGGACAGAATAAGCAGCAGAGGTTGGATGATCAAGGAAGGCAAGATTCGGTTTAGTGTAAGAAAGCCTTGTCTAGCAGAACAGCCTGAAAATGGACTGGGTCTCCCCTGTTTACAGTGAATCCCCCTTCCTTCTACATCCCTGGAGATATTCCAGCAGGTGCCAAATGTCATTTGGGTCGAGAGGCATGGCATGTGTGTGAAGGGAATTCATCGTAAGGATTTGATTTGGAGACCATTGAGAAAACTTTGACTATGAGGCCGTGAACTTGAAATGACAGCTCTGATTACAACAGTCTATTGCAAAACCAGATGAAATATTCTGCAAATATCATTCATTCTCTTGTTTCTTAGAGCAAGCAATTAACTATTAAACCTTTTAATCTAACATTTTCTACACTAAGCTTATTGATGAATAAAATTTTATATATATGTTTTTTACTATCTTTGACATTCAGTTCAGTGATTGTAGTAGCTATGCAGGGAGATGGGTTTTCTCAGTAGTGTTTTCCTTGTATTTTACCTACCTAGCACTGTTGGCTACCTAGCTTATTTACCTTCCTAGCACTGTTACCTAACCATGGGTGTCTTAGACCTTAAGACTCCCACATTATTATCTCTGCATAGCTTTTTTCATGTTTTTTTGTTTTTAATTTGAAGATCGTTTTCAACATTTTTTAAGCTGAACCATATTTGCAATGCTTCTGAATCCTGCCTATGTTAAAAAGTTGTACTTTTCTGTTGAAGAAATAACAAGCAGTTAAACCATCCTTAACATTTTTCACGTGTATTTTTCTTATTTTGCTCTTGATATTTTGAGAAGGTAAAACATAACTAGGTAGGCCACAGAATTCATCAGGATATGTGAAAAATTGCCCATCTGATGTTAATTTTTCTCAAGGACAACTGAGTGAATAATAACCAGGCCTCTTGTCTCTCAAAACCTGGTCTGAGAAATAGCAGAAAGGGCATCGCCTGAGAGCTTGGTAGAAATGCGGGATCTCCAGCTCCACTCTAAAGTTGCTGAATCAGAATCTACATTGTAACTAGTCGACCATGGGATAGCACAGTGCCCAGCAGTAGACTTTCTCAGGTGACATGCAGCAGATCCACGGGTAATAGTAATTATCTCACCTTGGGTTTTTTTTGTTTGTTTTGTTTTATTTTGGTTTTGAGCACCTGTTTACGTGTCTGGCATGTCTGGCATTGTGACTCGGTTCTTTCACATGCATGAGCCCATTTAATCCTCCGAATTACCCTCTAAAGGAGGTATTATTAGAGGCTCAGAAAAGTTATTACAGGGCCTGCCAAAGGTGTCACTGAGAGATGGTTTCTGGAGTCTGTGTTTTCTAAGTCTGAGAAAGGAAAATTGAGGCCCAGCTTGTAATAGTGTGGCCTGGCCAAGCGCGAAAGCCTCAGATTGCCCCAGCTCCTCGCTCAGGCACACCCTACGCTTCCTGGCTGAGCCCAGGTGCCATGTGGGAGGATTTCAGAGGCAGCATTTCTCCAGCAGTGGAAGCTCAGCCTCTGACCATTTCTCCAGCAGTGGAAACTCAGCCTTTGTGGCCCGGTTGTGGCTTGGTAGGAAGGGCCTCCAGAGAAAGTCACCTCTGACAAATGTTGGGAACAGCACGGAGAAGCTCCACATCCACCTCATTTGCAGTTAGGTTTCCTAAAGCATCAATTACAGTTTAGGGCCTAGATAAACACATTTCTCAGGAGTTGCCTATACCAAAATAAGCTGTGTATGTGTGTGCATGTGTGTGTGTGTAGCTTCAATTTTTTTTTTAATTAAATCATTTGAAAGACAATCTTTATTAGAAATTAGTTCTGACCTTTCGATTCTGAAGCCTTTAGGATATAATGTTTTCTTGGATTCTGGGGCAGGGGTGGGGCACGGAGAAAATCTGTAATAAATGATCTTTAATCAGTAAATAATATTTCCGTTTTCCTTCCTATATTCCTCTTCTTGGATGTTTAGGAGTAAGTCTGTGTTTGTTGTACCCAGTGCACCTCTGAGAATAACGACTTACTACTCTGGTAGTAAACTCACAATTTGAAAATGACGATTCTAAATTTTTCCAAAATGAGAAGTGCTGTGAACCATCCTGGGGGGAAAAAATAGAAGTTAAAATTACATTTATTTAACAAGTATCACTTAGCAAAATTAATTCTGATAACTGAAGCAAAATTGGCGTAACAATTAGGATTAATTTATGTAATTTGCAATTGCTTATTTACCTACCTAGCACTCAGGTTGAAGTTTTAGATGGGATCTAAAAGGAGAGAAACTTCTAAAATCCACCGACATTTCCCAGTAACTGTAACAAGATTATTTTCCCTCCTTTTGAAATCAGGGCCAAATTTCAGCTCCCCG
Source organism: Pteropus vampyrus (assembly GCF_000151845.1). NCBI lineage: Eukaryota > Metazoa > Chordata > Mammalia > Chiroptera > Pteropodidae > Pteropus > Pteropus vampyrus. The sequence continues at coordinate 12,519,859 of NW_011888802.1, read as the reverse complement.
CCCACTGCCATTTGGTGGTATTTTGTTTCTCTTTAGGTATCATCTATTTTCTTTTTCTTTACCACTGACATTGGCTTACTTCATATGAATGCATAATATATTAAATATATATGCATTTAAAATATTGTCTTGATTCGTTTGTGGATTGTGTCTCTTAAAGGGTCTGTCTGGCGGAAATGAATAATTTCTCGTATCCTATTCTTGCAGGAAGAATTTTAAATCGTTTCTCCAAAGACATTGGACATATAGATGACTTGCTGCCCCTGACAGTTCTAGATTTCATCCAGGTAATGTCAAGTTCTTAAACAGAAAACAAAAGTTTCCAATTTTCCAGGGCCCTCTCATGGAGACTAAGGGTGGGCCTTTCAGCCTGGTGATGTGTCATGTTATCTTAATAAAAGGTCATGTTTGTCAAAGAAAGGTGTGGTGATGATTTGGAGGCTAAGTTAACATGAGTAATACCTCGTGTGTAGGAGTGGCTACACAGTCATGTCAAGGTTGGTTCGAAGCAGCTACATGCTTGGTAAGTGGTTCTCCATCTGCCTTCCAGGTATCTGGCGTGGAGTTCACTTGAACACATTTCATAATATAGAAACAATCACCTCTCACGGAAAGATAGCCTAGATTAACTAAATTATGCATTGTATTACCACAAAGGAAAAATATTTACTGCACCGTTTTTTTTTTTTTTGTGGATAAAACCAGGTGTGGTTACTTACAAAGAAAAGATTAGTAATAATAAGGTGAAAATAATACTTTGTTAACAAGGACAATAGAGAGCAGTTATTGCAGATGCAAAGCCTTTAAAGGCAAGTCCATTTAAACCAATAATTTGAGTACAGGATCAAAGTCATCTCAGAAAATGTCTTTTTTGTTTTTCTGGGCAGCTTTTCTTTCACATGTTGATTGCTCTAAGTCTTAAGGTGTCTTTTTAAAGGAAAACCAACAATCCCACAGAAATACCTTTTATAAAGCATTTGTTTTGTCTGTGAACTTGAGGTTTTAAAGAATAATGTTGGGTCATCTCATCTCTCATCTCCTCATTCAGTATTGTTGCTCATGTGGGATGTTTTTTCTGTTGTTTAATTCTGTCTACTTTTCAGTGATTCAGGCTGGGGAACTTCTTTATTTCCAAGTGTTTATTTTGGAAATGAAATGCATTAATCAAAAGCTTCACATGTTCTAAAATTGCAGCTGCTGTTGCTAATACTTCATGAACCTTTTTTACTTTCATAAGTGCCAGTTTACAGCAGTCTAATCACGAAGTCATTTTAAAGCCAGGAAGTAGAAATGCTACAGTTGGAGTGTGCAGTTATGGCTTGATCCTGATGCTCCCCCTCCCAACCCCCACCACATACACTTTCTAATTTCTTCTGGGGCCACTGTTATAAAAGGAGACGGAATTACTTAATTTGGAAAATTAGCTATGTCCGAAAAATCAGTAATAGGCCTGGGATGATTACAGGCTTTCCTCTTAGTCACACAGAAATGCAGCAGTGAATATCTGACTGCAAACAGCATAGCCCATGGGCAAAGGCATCCAGTGTTTACCAGTGTGAGGTAAGCTGAGACTCAGGCAGAGTCCTTTTACCGCAAACAAAGATGTCTGATTTTTTTTCTTTTCTACAAACTTATTTTTTATATGTGTCCTGCTGGGTTTAGCTATGTTATTTATCCCCAAGAAGCAATCTTTTATTAAAGCAGTGTCACATTGGACGTGATTGTTAATTAGTTTGAGAAGATTTTGTGAAAGTTTCCGTTTCATTGCAACTGCAAGCTAGGCCATGGTTGAGTTTCTAAAGCTGGCTGGCCTGTGCTTAGCACATAGTTAGCTCTCATTATTACAATCCCTCACATATTTTTGCATGACAGATGGAGAGACAGGGATAGATGCTACCTGCTTTCAGTATAAAACATCCTCAGCCTGAGGAGAGACAATTCTAGTCTGCTGTTCTTTAACCTGAGAGACAAGGGTCTTTTTATTATCCCCTCGCTTAATCTTGGAGAACCTTATCATTGTTGAATACCAGTAGTCCCAATTAGCTGATTTTTTGAATCTAATAGCAAAGGTAAAGCTCGCTATTATTGTTTCCAAGAAAGGAGCTTTGTAATAAAGAATAACTCAGTTATCAATTATGATAGAGATCTATTGTCACTTGTTTTGTTTGCAGGTGTCTTTAATAAGGCTTTCCATAATCCCTTCAGGAAGAAATATTTTCTCTTTTAAAAATAGTATTAGCTAAATATAAAAGCTCTGATCCCTGCCATTGTTGTTGATTCTTTGAGGGACATTTCCCAACATTCATTGTTTAAATGGTTGTCAGGAGGAATCAAGTGAAACTTCATAAACAAAGCAGTAACTGGTTCATCTTACTTTGTGTGCAGAAGCCTTTCTCCAGAGGATTTGCATTCGATGAGTGGGCTTTTGACTGAGGTATCACAGGGATCATTTTGAAGTATTTGGGCCTGTTGCTATATTAACAAGAGAAGATTTTTATTAAAGCCACAAAAATGGATTTAACCTGACCTCAAATAAAGGCCAACAAAAATCAAAATGTAAATAGATTTTTTTTTTTAAGTTGGATAGGACTCTGTAAGGACAAAAACAACCTGGTGGTGTTCTGGGATTCTTAATGGAATCATGTAAACTTAAAATAAACACTATTATGGTAAGCACATAAAATGAAAACTAATTTTCCAAATCAAATACATTATATTCAATTCATTTTCCCCAATCAACCAAATGTTTAAAACCTGTTAGTTATAACAGCCATCTTCTGGAAATTAATTAGAAGCCTATTAGCTCTGCTAGCTGAGCCGAATGAAGAGGGTTGCTCGTTACATTTCTAAATAGGCTCCTGAATTAAAGCGCAGCAAGGTCAAAATGACAATCAGCTTGATTCACCTCATGGCTGTGCTTAAGTGGTTGATCTAGTTTTGGGGTTTTTTGGGGGGATGGTGGTAGGATGGTTAGTGTTTTGAAAGAAATTGAATCTGCTTTGACTCACTCCTCTAATAAATTTTTAAAGTTGAAGTACTAGTCAGGTAAAACATGCAGGTATTATGAGTATAATCTCTGTGTATAATAGCACCCTCTCAATTGCATGGGAATCTGAACTGGAAATGACTTTTAGGCATCTTTTCTAGCTCATGAAACTCTTCCAAAAAAAGTTTTGTTAGCCTTTTTTGGAATGGAGAGGATAAAACATCGCCTGTCTGCCTTTGCTTTTAATGTCATTAGCAAAACCTGCTACTGACATCAGGAGGCCCTCAATTTTAATGTCTCTCATCAGATTTTCTGGGTAACAATCCGAAGTTTGGAGAAGCTCATGGACTGTGAGTCCTTCTAAACCTAACAGCTGAGTTAATTGAAGCAACAGAGTTTTAAAAGGGCTGGGAATTTCCTTGTGAAGAAGTTACCCTTAGTGTTATCTCGCAGGAGATGTGGTCCTTATCCACCTATCATCTGTTATTCTTAACTGGAAAGAACATGGCAGGATATATGATAACATATAGGATGCAAACTGATAATCCAAAGTTTAGGTGCCTTCATCAACGGGGAATTAAGCTTCCCATTTATCAGAATATTCAAACTAAGATGGTCTTGTTTAATGTTTTTCTCCCTACTACTAAAGATATGCATAGGCTTATGCTTTTCTGGAGAATTAAAATCAAATAGATACAGAACTAATGTAAATTGCATTTATCCATGTGAACTTTTAAACCAGAGTGTGCATGTTTGATTTATTTTTCTGTAAGACAATGATAGTTTTGTTGGTTTTGTAAGTAAGAGTTCATAAATGTGGACCATTAGGTTAGAACTTGATTGTTTCCAGTTGAGTCTGATGCTGAGGAACTGGGGAGAGACCTGAGAGAGAATGCAACCCTTCATTTGTGCCATAGTGGCTAGAGTTGGTGCACTATGGAGAAGCAAGTCAGAAACCAGGGACAGATTTTATTACACTGCTGACTAAATGACTGATATAAGAAAATTCTGTTTCAAATGTGAGCAAATTTGCTGGCCACATAGAGGTTATTTACCTAACTTTGTTCCTTGGACGTCAACGGAAGATTAGTATTTGTGTGGACATTTGTGGGTTTTGTTTATTTTTTGTTTTGTTTTGTTTGGATAGTTAACTATCCATATCCATGCTAATGCAATATGGTGACACAGCTAATTTTGAAAATGCGTGTCATTTACCGTTGTCCTGCTTTAGAGTTAGAAAGAACAGTGGGGCTAATATTGGAGATTTTGGAACCTGAATGGAACACAGATGTGGATGAAGAAAGGTCAATTTTTAACCAACGAGGCATTTTGGAAGAGTAGGCCAGAGTGAGGGAAGTTTCTGAATATATCATAGGAAATAATTTATACAATACAAAATAACAAGTCTACAGGTTACCTCAGGGTTGCCCTGGGCTTATCAGATGAGTTAGCCAATGACTCGCAGTACATATATGGCTTATCAAAGTGGTGTTCAAACGTGTTTTGTTTGTCTGCTTGTCAAAAATCATAAAAGCCTTGAGTATTAATAATATTTTTAAAACCAAGTTATTATTAAGCTAGAACATAGTTCTTCACACATAAAAATGAAATAGAAATACAAATACAAATAGTATAAAGATCTTTATCTAGACCTAAGACATGAGAAATCAGTGAGGAGAAATTTTTTTCACTAGACTTTGGCCTTCAAACCATAGTGTATATTGGTAAACAAAGAAATGAAAACATAGAGGCAATCATTAAAATTCACATTTTTAAGTGTTTGACTGACTTTCTAATACCATGGCACAAATACCAGCAGCATAAATCTAGTCTTTGATTTTCTTGAGAAAGATTTATTTAATTAATAGAGGTGCCATGCCTATGTAATATTCGCAATGTTTTAACAATAATATGTTTTAATTTTAATTTTATTCATGATCAAAATTAACGATTAATAATTTTAATAATACAGATATATTTGTAATATTTGATGGGCAGATGTGTTGTTTTGTGAATATATTTACAACTAGATATATAATGGGAAATCTTGAAATTTCTCCCAAAAGAAAAGCATTATTCTTATTATACACTTGTGATATATGGATTTGTAATTCAGTATTTCTCATTCCTATGACATCGTCCTTTTTGTTTTTTTCCACCAATCTTTTATTAAACTCTTACTATGTGCTGGGATGTAAGGATGAAAAAGATGGAGCCTTTATCTTCATTTATCTGACAAGCATTTATTGTGTCCTGTGTGCTAGGCACCATATTGAATGAAATTTAATTCCCTTCTTCCATATGGCACTCTTTTCTGGTAGAGACAGATAAAAAGTCAGCAATTACAATGCTGTGTGATAAGTTTTGATAGGAAGGTTACTGTGTGGGAGAATGGATAAGGCTTTAGCATGAGACAAATCTGATTTCCAACCCCAGCTCTGCCATTCATTTCAAAGTTGTGAGACCTCCAGGTGGAGGCCCCCTGCAGGTAGTTGGAAGTATGGGTCTGGTGTAGAAGAGAGAAACCTAGGCTGAGAGTAGAGCCTGCATATTTGTCACTGAGCAAGCAGTAGTTGAATCTGTGAGGATGGTTAAGATTGTCCAGAGAGAGTGAAGCATTTTAGGGGCCAGGATCAGAACTCTGTGGAAGCCTTGATATTTACAGAGAAAACAGAGACAGAAGCCAAGCAGAGGAGACATAGAATGAACAGCAAGAGGGGAAAATCAGTGTTGGAGAAACCAAAGGAAGATAGGTATGTTAAATGCAAAGGGAAGGGTAGACAGAAAGTTGTCATTTGGATTTGGGGATTAGGAGGTGTCTAATCCAGAGCAGGTTTAGGACAGAAGGAGGCCAGATTACAAAGGCTGAAAATCAAAGAGGAGCAGAGAAAGTTGAGAAGAGGGCAGACTACTCTTTGAAGGAGTGTGACTCAAAGAGGACAGGCCCATTTGGAATGCAGGGTCTACTGAGCTGCCACTGGGTTGTTTGGGTTTGTTAGTTTATGTGTATGATGGTGGTGGTAGATGGTAGATCCCTCTGTCTCTCCCACCTTTCAATAAACAGGGATTAGAGTTGTGGTCCTGAGGTACAGTGGTGAGTAAGGAGAGGAAGAAATCTTGAAATTCATCCCTTGCTGTGTTGGAATGCTGACGTGCCGCACAGGAAGTCCTGGAAGGTGAACAGGGGGTAGGAGCTAAAGGCAGTTAGGGAGCCTGATCCAGGAGGACTGCAAAGCTTCTAGGAAGTGACCTTTGATCCAAGATGAGAGGAGAAGACCACTATGGATGATGAGGCAGAAAGTGCTGTTTGAAGCCAAGTTTCCACTTGGGAACCGTTCTCTTCTCTGTGTTGTCAGCTAAGAGTAGGGATCAGAAGGGGAAGGAGCTTAAAGGGAGTTGTTCAGTTTTGTTTAAAAGGGTATAGTTAGTGTCAAGTGTGTATGAACTCATTTTTAATGATTCTATGTATCCTTGGTGTATTTCATAATGCTTAAAAGATACTTGATCATTTTCATTTTAATTTTTATTAAACTTCTGAAGCGTTTATTCTATATACTTTTCCTCAGCTTATTCCTTCCCATTCCCTTAAATGAGAGCTCAGATAATTTATTTAACACTTTATAAGAAAGACTTGCCTTTTATTATTTCTTTGTTTAC
>NW_011888802.1:12477096-12511086 GCF_000151845.1 Pteropus vampyrus | reverse complement strand
AGGCCCAGAGAAGTTACATAATTTTTTTAGGATAACACAGCTAGTAAGTGATTAATTGGAGATTTTTCTTTTTACGCTTTACTCGTGCACACGAAGGAGAAGCAAACTGCTCCTTCCTGTATTTTGATCACACCAGAGTATTCTCATTGATAGAGATCCTAGGTGGAATCTTTACTAATATTTAAATTATTGATCATTGAGTGCCAATACTTCTTCCCCAGCAAAAGTCATAGAAGCGCTTATATAATATGACCCCATGGTATTTGAGATATAAACCTTTTGGAAATTGTGGTACCAGCCTTTTATTTATTTTTTCCTGGCTTTAGAGTTCATTATGCGCAAACCTACTTTCCTTCTCCAAAAACGCTTTTGGAGACTTTTGCTGGTTGGTAAAAACTACTATTTTCAAGAACTTTCTTTCTTGGTTTTGTGGTAAGCCTGATCTCAAACCCTAATACTAGAGAAATTATGACTATCTTTTAGGTACAAGCATCAGAAAGCTCAGGAAGTAGAGGATACTATATTTACATATAATTTGATGCACATTTGTTTGAAGTGTGACATATATGACTCTGTAGTAATAATGTGTAAACAAGGAAGGAGAATTGACTGTGATGAAAGCAAATGCACGTTTCTTAAGGTTTTGTTTAAAAATAGAAGCATAGCTTTACATTAAAACTTTATGAACAATGGGTAATTCTACATTATACTAATACTGGTAACTGGAAACACATTCCTAATAGAAAATGTCATAACTATACTAAAGTTAAAAGTTAAATTGTTCTAGAAGTAACATACAAACTGCATATGATAAATCTATCATTTCTATGGAAAAAATACACCTTATGGTTTAATTAAATGGAATATCCATGTAGCACTTTAAAATCTGAATACTCTGAAATACTATCAATAAAGGATCTAAACTCCCAAGTCCAAGATTTTATATTGTAGTTATAGCATTCTTTTCTGTGAAGTGAGGAGAAGAGTTGTGATTTATTTCATTTCTGACAGCAGAGCTTGTCAGAGCTTTATTATATGTATATGTATGTGCATGTGTAGACATAAATACACACATACCCTCAAGAAGCCAGTTACATTGATAAGTAACTTTCAAATCAAGTAGCTGGTTGCACATCTTAAATTAATGGCTGGAACATATGGTTTATGCAGGGCTTTAGGTGAATTGGTCTTCATTTTACATGGCCTTGAAAACTTGTCTAAGGAATTTATATTTGAACCTATAGACAGTTGGCCTCATCCAACATCTTTGAACAGGTAAGTGGCTGCTTACCATGTAATTTTAAGGTAAAACAAGGATGTGTGTATGTGACATCTCCTTTGAAGATATTATCATTCCCAGTGGTGGACATAACTGAAAATCAACAAGGCCAATAATTTCGTTTGTGCTGTATGTGCATGGTAGTTGCCCCTGAATAATGCCTATAGTTGCTTCCTTTAAAGGATCTTGGTATATTTAGATTTCTCTCTCCTGTTTGTGGTCACTTGAAAAAGTCTTTGTGGAAGAGGCCTCCCTCCTTTTCCCTTGCTGATTCCAGCCAGCATCTGTGTCAGCCTCTCAGCATTGGATAGCAGGCCACCTTGTTCCATGCTGGGCTTCAGTATGGCTTCACTGGGCTTTTGGCTCTGTTGGGGACAATGCCAGGGCATCCAGGTTTATTGGAAACCTGACAGTGTTTGATGATCTGATTCATTCTATGATGCTTACTGTTTTCAGGAGAAATTATGGAATAAGCTAGTGAAACCAATGATGTCCCTAATATTATAGCTTTATGGCCATAAAGATTACTGCATGAGTTTACATCACAGAGATTCTAGGTATATTATCCTTGAGATTTTAATAGACATTTGCATGTAGATTCACTCACTGAATCAAAATCAATTGTTTTCAAAACAGACCATTGAGCACCAAATATTTTAAGTGAATGTAATTTTTTATAATTTCTGAAACTGCCAAGTTCCCAGATAACATTGAATAAGGAGTCTTGATTGTCTAGAGTTCTTGCCATTAAAATCATCACTTCCAAAAAGTCTTCCTACTAGCAAAACAAGTGAAAATAATGGTTAAAATGTGGAAGGTGGATGTGGCCATTTAAAAAATTTTTTTTTCATTTGGGACTGCTCTGAGCATGTGAACTTGCACATAGCTGCCCTCAGCAAAATGCTGTAATTTATTGAAGAAAACTGAATTGCAGAACCTTTCTTCCCCACACACCCCTCATCCAAAAGAAAATTAAAAAAAAAAAAAAAAAAAATATCAGCAGCTTGACTGAGCTTAAATAACTGACTTTTCATATTCTTTCATGGAATACAAAGGGCTAATCCTGAGGCTACTTGAGCCACCAATGCAGGCAGTGATGGGGACCACCATGGAACATGTCATTCCCTCCTCACCACACACAAAACACATTGACTGCAGCTTTATGAAGTGAAAATGCCCAAGAAAAAGAAAATGTGAAGGAGGTGTCCTTAGTTATTTCTTTCCAGAGGGGGAGTGTGAAAGAAAAAGCTGCTGCATCTGGATATTGAGAACAAAGCAAGCCTAAGACTTGGGCATAATAGGTTGGGTCACTTGCTTTCATAGAAGCAAAAGAGTGGAACTGCCTTTACTTGTCTCAGTACCACTGACCCTTGCATTTCATTGTGTGGAGATGTCAGAGAAAGTGTGTAGAAAGCATTCCAGCCTCTTTCACTGAACAATGACTTTGTCATTTTGAGATTTCTATGGTGTGTTGACCCCTTCCCTGACTCCCTCCCTCAAATCCCCCTTAGACAAAAGAGATTGTTAGTTAGGCTGCCTTTCCCTCATTTGAAAGATCTCTGTTTTACTGACTCTTTAAAAGTAAACTCATCCATTTTAACTGAATCACAGTGTTTTCACGCTTTTAAAATCAACAAAAGCGTTTTAGTCAGAGCATTTGCAAGGATGGAATATTCTGTGAAAATGCCAGTCCCAGAGATAATGATTCATGCAAACTGCCAAGTTAAAGTGGTTTTTCTTGTTAATAGAAAGGAAAATTGATGATATGGGTTACTGGAAATATTTACAAACACTTGACCCTCGGGTTTCTGAGATCAGGGTGATAAGATTCACACAAGCCCACTCATACGATTCCTTTACCTTTCTTTTTTTTAATAAAAGATGAGATGGTTGGGTTTGTTCCAGTGTTATGGTTAGCACACTTAGAAAGCAGTACCATCCACATCAGCATGGTGACAGTTAATCACCGGGGACCTTCCCAGGCTGGCAACCACTGTTCCAATTTGTCTGTCCCAGCATGTGTGCTCCAATGATAATGTTTGTAGTTTAACAAGAAGCTAATTAAGACCTAAAAGAAAAAAAAAATAAAGATCTCATTTTTATCAAGCTTGGTAGTATTGTGCAGAGCATAGAACTTTATATTATAGCATTATTGGATGATGTCCATTGCAAAACAATAGTGGCCACTCATGGGGCTTTCTCTCCTTGCCATCTTGCATCTTTAGGAATGATCAAATGGACAGTTGTTGCTAGGGAGAGAAAAATGGCTAAATATTTACGTACTTTGAGGACCTTTAGAGTCTCGATACGCTATTCTTGATTACATTCATTCAATTCTATCTAGTTCGTGGTAAGATGAACAAAAAAGGGGTGGGCTGGAGATCTTCAGTTTTAGTAAAGTCTTGTACTTGCTATTTTGTGTATGGCTGTGTCTCTTAAATCTGATGTGGAAAGTGATTATAATCTATACTGTCTTGTGGTTATCTTCTGCTTGTGCGTTTCATGACGGACTTGATTCTTGCAGCCTTTCTCTGGGTTCTCTAATTATCATCTGCATTGAGTCTCCAAGCAGATAGTACAGTTCTAGCATCTTAACAAAAGGCCAGCGCCCTATGGGAGATATGTCCAGTGTGACTCAGGAGCAGTTTTTTGTTGGAGGCACACAGGCTAGTTACCATCAGCTCTTACATGTGCCCCCCACCTTTCCCTACCCACAGTGTACCCAAGAAAATCACCATGTGACATTATGGTTGTGTACTTTATACATTGCCAACACCTGTCTGAGCATAACTTAAGGAATGGGAATGGTGTCTTTATTTTTCTAACCTATTGCTATTTTTATTGAGGTATAGTTTATATATGTTAATTATGTCTTGTAGTTTGGTGAGATTTGATAAATTGTGTACATCCCTGCGACTACCACCCAAAACAGGACGTAGGGCATTCTCATCACCTCAGAAAGTCTCTCAAGCCCCTAAGCAGTCAATTTCCACACACACAAGCGCGCGCGCGCACACACACACACACACACACACACACACACACACACACACACACTTCTTCCAGATTTCTTTCAACATAGACGAGTTTTCTTGTTCTTGGGCTACATTTACATAAGTGGAATCCATACAGTATGTGTTTTCTGTGGCTGCCTTCTTTTGCTCAACATGTTTTTGAGATCCATCCAGTTATTGTATGTTTCAGTTTTTTTTTTCTTTTTTTCCTGAGTAATAGTCCATTGTATGAAGATACTACAATTTATCTGTTCTTCAGTTAATGGACATTTGGGATGTTGACAGTTTTTAGCAATGAACTTTATTGTACAAGTGTTTATGTGGATACGTATTTTCATTCCTCTTGGCTCAAATACTTAGGAGTAGAATGCTGGGTCATAAGGTAGGTGTGTGTTAACTTTAAAAAATTACCATAAAGTTCTTTTAAATACTTGCACCATTTTTCACACCCACCAGCAATATAGGAGAGTTCCGGTTGCTCTACAACTTTGGAACATTTAGTATTGTAGTCTTTTGATTTTAGCCTTTCTAGTGGGTATGACTGGTCTCTTTGTGGTTTTAATTTACATTTCCCTGATGGTTAATGATACTGAGCTCTTTTCATATGTGCTGATTGGCCATTCGGATATCTTCTTTTGTGAATTATTGGTTCAGATCTCTTGCTGACTTTTTTTAAAATTTATAAAAAATCTTTTTATTGTTGATATATAGGAGAGTATATGTATATATTTTTAATAATGGCTTTATATATATGTTTAATACTAGTCCTTTGTGAATATTTTCTTTCAATCTGTGGCTTGCCTTTGTATATTCTTTAAAAAGTTTTTTTGATTGAGGTATAGTTGACATATAACATTATATTAGTTTTAGGTGTACAACACAATGATTTGATATTTGTAACCACTGAAAAATGATCACCACAATAAATCTAGTTCACATCCATCACATTACATAGTTACAAAAAATTTTTTCTTATGATGATAAATTTTAAGATCTCTCTTAGCAACTTCCAAATATGCAATCCAATGTTATTAACTATAGTGACCATGCTGTACATTACATCCCCATAATTTATTATGTAACTGGAAGTTTGTATTTTTTGACCCCTTTCTTACCTTTCTCCCACCTTCCACCCCCTGCCTCTTGCAACCACCAGTCTGTTCTCTGTATCTATGAGCTTGGTTTCTTTGTGTTTTTGGTTTTGATTTCAAAGTATAAATAAGATCATACAGTATTTATCTTTGTCTGACTTATTTCACTTAACATAATGCCTTTGAGATCTATCCATGTTGTCACAAATGAAAAGATTTCCTTCTTTTTATAGCTGAATAACATTCCATTGCGTGTATAGTGATGTATACATATATGCATATATATGCATATTTATGTGCATGTGTGTATATGTGTACATATATACACGCACACACATAGTGATATATATGTCATTTTCATTATCTCTTCTTTAATTGATGGACACAGTTTGTTTCTGTATCTCGGCTGTTGTAAATAATACTGCAGTGAATATGGGGGTGCGTATATCTTTTTAAGTTAGTGTTTTCACTTTTTTTATATTCCTAATGGAGAACAAGTTTTAATTTTATTGAAGCGTAACATTTACCTTCTTTTTTTTTCTTTTGTAGCCCATGACTTTTGTGTTCTAAGAAATCTTTGTATATTTTTAAAAGCTGTGAAGCTACTTTCCTACTAATGTTATACCTATTCAAAAATTGATTCGTCTTGTTTTAATTTTTGTGTGTGGGATGAGAAGTTAGTGGTTGAGGTTTTTTTTTTTCCCCCCAATTATTCTGTCCACATTTGTTAAAAAGACTTATGCACTGAATTGACTTAGTTAAAAATCATTGGTATGTGAGCAGGTCTGCATCTTTATTTTGTTTCACTGATATGTTTGTCTTTATACCAATACTACAGTCTTGGTTATTGTACATTTTAGTAAGACTTGAAAATCCAGTAATTTAAGTCCTAACTTTTTTGTCAGGATTGTTTTGATCATTCTAGGTGCTTTATTTTCTGTGTCATTTTAGAAGCCTTTCAATTTTTTTTTTTTTTAATAAAAAATGTGCTGGGATTTTATTAATATTTCCTTTTAGCTATAATAATTCAAGGAATCTATGAATCTTAACAATATTGAATCTTTTGATTATGAACATGGTTTATTTCTCCACTTATTTAAGTCTTTCATTTTACAAATGCTTTGTATTTTTTATTATAGATATCTTATAATCCTTTGGTTAGATTTATTCCCAAGTATTTGATTTTTTTAAATTATGTTTGTGTCATTCTTCTTAATATAATTTTCTAGTTGCTTGTTCCTAGCATATAGAAGTACAGTTGATTTATGTATATTGACATTGTCTTTGAGCTTGTGAATTTCCTTTGCATTTCCTAGAGTTTTTTTGATTCTGTAGAATTTTCTACATACATAATCATGTCAGCTGTGAATTATAGTTTTACTTCATTTCTAATATTTATAACTTTTATTTCCTTTTCTTGACTTATTGCTGTGGCTAGAATTTCAGTATAATGTTGAATAGAAGTGATGGATAAGACATTCTTGTACTCATAGGGTAAAATCTTTCAATATTTTTCCATTGAGAATGATGTTAGTAGCAATTTTGGGAGTAGATATCTCATCATCAGATTTAAAAAATTTCCTTTAATTCCTAATTTGCTGAGAGTTTTTACTTTTTAAAAAAATCAAGAATAGGTGTTGAATTTTGACAAATATTTTTTCTACACCTCCAGGTAATCATATGACTACTCACCTTTACTCTTTTAATGTGGTGAATTTTATTGATTGATAATTGCAGGTTAAATTAACTCTATACTTCTGGAATAAACTCCACTTGGTCATGGGGTAACATCTTTTTTTATGTATTGCTGTGTTCAGTTTGTTAATATTTTGTCAAGAATTTTTGTATCTGTTGTTCATGTGGGATATTGGTCTATAATTTGCGTTCCTTAAAATATTTTTGTCAGCTTTTGGTATCAATTATGCTGGCCTCCTAAAACGAGATGGGAAATATTTCTTTCTTGTGATGGTCAGTTTTATGTATCAATTTGGCTGTAAGAAAGATTATCCTACATAATCTGAGTGGGCCTGGTTTAGTCAGTTGAAAAGTCTAAAGACTAAGACTTCCCTGAAGAAAAAGAAATTTGGCTTGTGGATTACAGTGGCAGCTCCTGCCAAGAGTTCCAGCCTGCCTATCCTTTCTAACAGTCTACCTTATAGATTTTGTACTTGCCTAGCCAAGTTCAATTGTGAAGTATTCTGTTTTAATTGTTGGATTCAGTCTATTGGTAGATTGTTTATTGTTCTTAAGACAGTATGATTTGTAATTATGCTTTCTTTTAATGTCTTTGTTTTTTCTATCATGATAATGCCGGAGTCAAGTTGTCTCTAAGAAATTGGTAAAACTTTTTTTTGTACAATCTACTTGTGAAGCTATCTGAGCCTTTAAAGTCTTTTGTGTGGGAAATTTTTAAAGTATGGATTCAAATTCTTAAATGATATGGAATTACTCAGATTTTCTATTTTTCTTTTGTCAGTCATTGTGCATCATTTCCCAAGACATTTGTCTTTCGCATTAAAAAACTTTATCAGCATAATGTTAATTGTGTGTTCTTTTTAATTTTTTTTTTTAGGCGAGGCAACCTTTGGTTGACCTCACAAATTGCAAGGACGTTGTCAGCTTACAATCCCTTATTTCTTATTTTTTTACGCCTACAGAACCTGGTCTTTCTAGGTGGTCTCCCATCCAAGTACTAACCAGGCCCGACCCTGCTTAGCTTCCGAGGCCCGACCCTGCTTAGCTTCCGAAATCAGACAGGATCGAGCTTGTTCAGAGTAGCATGGCCATAGACCAATTGTGTGCTCTTTTTAATGCTTGTATTGTATTCTCTCCTTTTAAGGCATGATAATGGTAATTTTCTCTTTTTTTCTCAATCAGTCTTGGCATGAGTTTATTAATTTCATTGGTACAGTCAAAGAACCAGGCTTTGGGTTTGTTGATTTTCTCCTTGGAAATTAGTTTTCTGTTTCATTAAAGTCTACTTTTCTCTTATTTCCATTCTTCAACATAATTTAATTTAATATACTGTCCTCTTTCTATCTTAAGATGAATTTTTAGACTCTTGACTTACAGCTATTTTTTAATGAGACTTGATTTTTTTTAGAACATGTTAGGTTCACTGGAAAATTAGGAACATACACAAAGATTTCCCATATATTCCTAGTAGCCCTTCTATTTTTTTTTTTTGTTTAAAATTAAGCTATAAATTCACCTCTAAACATAGCTTTAGTCGTAGCCCTTGACTCTTATTAGTAGATTTTCTTTTCTGTCAAAATAAGTTCTAAATTTATTGTAATTTCTTTGAACCAGGTGTTATTTAGAAATGTATTACTGACTTACCAAACATGTAGTGACTTTGTAGTTACCTTTTTGTTATCGAATTCTTGTTAAATCCACTTAAGTCAAAATATATTCCGTATAATTTATGTCCCTTTAAGTTTGTTGATACTTGCTTCAGAGCATAGTATATATGCAGTTGAAAAGAATGTATTCAGTTATTGGCTGCAGTATTGTGTATTTCTTAATTAGATTAAATTTGTTGATCATATTTTCAAATTCTTTATATCTCAGTGATATTTATCTGCTTGTTTAATTAGTTATTGAGATAAATAAGTGAGAATCTCTCATTATGAGTATAGATTTGTCTATTTCTCCTAGGTTGTCAGATTTTCCATTATTAGGCTTATAAAAATTCAGATTTTTAAATGTCTTCTGGATTAATTAACCTGTTATTCCTATGAAATGTCTTCCTTTATTTCTAGGAATTTTTCCTAACTGAAAGCTTCTATGTTTATAATGGTATAATAGAAACTGCAGCTTTCTTCTGGTTAGTGTTTTCATGGGGCACCCCTTTTCTATCCTTTTATTTCCACATTTATTTTTAAAGGGTGCCTTTTAAAAGTAGCATATAGATGGACTCCAGCCTTGAATTTTGTAGTTAGCTCTAACACCAAGAAAATGTAAAAAAATGTAATATTAGCATATTAGCTGTTGATCAATGAGATATGCTGAACACAAAGGAAAAATTATACTTCATTTCCCTAACATTTTCTATTGTGTTGATTAACAAATTGTAAGCCAAACGCCACTATTTTCCTTTTCAGTGGAGTTAGTTAAGACTCAGGAGCAAGAGCTAACTGAAGGATACATAGGCCCTAGAGCTGGTGTGGACATGAACAGACCTGAGGCAGCCAG
This sequence comes from Pteropus vampyrus, assembly GCF_000151845.1. NCBI lineage: Eukaryota > Metazoa > Chordata > Mammalia > Chiroptera > Pteropodidae > Pteropus > Pteropus vampyrus. The sequence continues at coordinate 12,501,508 of NW_011888802.1, read as the reverse complement.
ATGAGGGATGGAAGGAGGGATGAATATATCCTAAGGAAAGGACAAGTTTAGAAAAGCTTAGTCTTAGAGTTTATATAGATATCTACACAAATAAGACACACAAGCATTATGTAAAGTTCTGATTTAACAGAGTGAACTGAGTTGGGTGAGATCAAAAGAAACAGGTGGTCAAGAGGGGATCTGGGAACCAGAGTTGATCTCTGAACTCCCTAAGATGTGCAAGGTGCCATATTAGCATGAAACATACACCTACAGATTTAATACTAACCCTAGGTTGGTGTTAATGTTTAGGAGCTTACCTTTAAGAGTCTTCCATATTTTTCCCTTTGCTTCTCTTTATCCTGTAATTGAAGAGTAATGAGTATATTCAATAGGAATTACATTTTATTTCTTAATACTCTTAGAATTTTGTAAAGCCTCTTCACAATTTCACTGCCTCGACAAGAATCTTGTATTAGCAAGCAGCACAAGCTATATCATAGTCATTTCATTGAAAGGTTATTTTTTATCTCATATGTTTCCAGAACAAATAGGCAGAAGACTCACCTACACCCACATCAATAAACAGCTTACTGATCAAAAACTAGGCATTATTTTTTTCTCGCGCTAAATCAGAAGAAAATCTTGCCATGTTTTCTTGCCAAGAAGTGAGTCTTGCTTTGTTTATTACACTTAAGTCATATCTTCTGCAAAATCAGTAATAGTTTAAGGCAATCTGGATGATTTGTACTTATCGCAACTTGGAACAGAATTCTTTAGAGTCTGACTGACAGCAGAATTAAAAGCTTGGAAATCTCTTTGAGGTGTTAGCAATCTTAATGATCATGATTTTATTTTTTTAATACTGTAAACAAATAATAAAAGCACTGTCTGCTGATTAAGTGGCATTATGATTAAATACATCTTTCACTTTGTTCTAATATAAGTACACGAGCGAGTAAGAGTTCAAATAATAATGGAGTGAGCCAAAAGTATGGATGATATATTTATTTGCATAGAATAAGAATACATTTTTAGTGCTGTTTATAGAAAACATGTTTTTTTGGCACAAGCTTCGCAAAGACTAGCAAGAACAGAATCTCATGAAATTAAAGTAAATCGTGGGCAGATACCTAGGAATTCCTATAGGACTGTAAGCAGTTCAGTAGTTAAATGCCAAACAGGCAAACAGGTCCTTGTATTTAAAATTGTGCTTGTGAAAGAAATATGTTGAAATCTTTGATATTAGATGACAATGTTAATTCTAGAGGAAGAGGTTCCCTAAGGAAATTTTAATGTTACCATCATCTAAATACAGATATTGAACATGTAAAATACTAAGTTTCATTTTGTGTCCTTGGGTTTTAAGTATTTATTAAAATTAAATTTGACTCTTTTATTTTTCTTTCTAGTCATTTTGCTTTCTAGGCTTAGAACTCATCTTCCCTATGAAACTTTTTTTTTAATTTAAACAATAATCCTTATATCAACACATGTTATGTGATCTGTTCACAAGCATTTTTAAAACCTTTTAATGATAAGTTCTGCTCTGTGAGCTGAGCAGGCTATTATTCCCTAATGAGCTGGGAGTCTAGTACTGCTTATCTCATGGGAGAGACCAAATAAAAATACAAGAAACCCAACAAAACTAGAAAATGCAGACAAAAGGGAAACTAATATAAAATAAGATCATATTTGGGTATTAATTTTTTTTCAAATATGAATCTTATGTATATTGGATACAATATCATGTAGAGATTTAAAGAATAGGCTTGAGGTCAAAATAACTGAATTATCTGACTTTGGGCAAATTATTAGACCTCTCTGAGTGTCAGTTTCCTGCTTTATAAATGGATATGATAATCCCTTCTACTAAGATTTTATGGGAGAAATTAAATAATGCATGTGAAATACTTAAGGGGTTGGACACATGACAAGCCTCATGAAATGTTATTCATGATTGGTTTTGGGATGGTGGAGTAACCAACATTTCTTTGATTGTCAACTAGATCTTGAGAATTGTGAAATTTCTTCAATATTATGAGGAAATTTTCCATTAGGCACTAGCAATAAAGCAATGTCTTATTTTTCAAATTTTTTCATTGGGCAAGGTTTTAAACATTTTCTCCTTTATTGCTTTGGTATACTTCATTAATATTCATTCGGACGCCACTGTGGCTTGTCAGAAACAGCTGCTCACAGGACAGCATCCTTTCTGAGGATGAGAGGTACACGTTAGACATCCTTTCCATATGTGGTGGTGATGGGGTCCTCTACCTTAGTTATCTTGATGTTTAAATCAGGATACTTGCTTACCAAGGAGGCCAACCTGGAATAGACACAGGTGGATTTCCCTTAATATCGATACCAGTTCATGATGCACAAAATAGAAAGTGTCAAATTAATCTTCTCTTTTGAAAATATTGAATAATCTGGTAAGCAGATGTTTGGTTTGTTTTTATTTATTCAGAAGTCTACCACCTTTTTCCTTAAGTCTCCCTGAATGCTTAGCAATTTCAGAGCAAGTAAGTCTACTAGGAAGAAGCAAGGCTTGCAATAGAAAAAGGACATAGAATAAGAAAAGTAACATCTTAAGGACTTTTAGTCAAGATGGCAGAGTAGTAAATGCTGTGTTCATCTCTTCTCATGACCACATCAATTATAGGACAATTACCTTGGAGAATCATCTGAAGACTAGCTGAACAGAACACCTATAACTAAGGATATAAATAAGAAACCACATAAAGACTGGTAGGAGGGGCGGAGATGCGAACCAGGCTGATCCCATACCCACGTGTGGCAGTTGAGAATCGGGAGAGCTATTGTGATTGTAGAGGAGCTAGGGATCCCAGCCCCACACCAGGCTCCCCAACCCAGAGCACCAGTGCCAGTAACAAGAGTCCCCACAACATCTGTCTGTGAAAATCAGCAAGTGAGAGAGAGGGCTGCTGGAAACCCAGGCATCCTCTTAAAGGGCCTGTGCATAGACCTACTCACAAACACTCACCCTAAGCTCTAGCAAAGGGATAGCAGCTTGAAAGGTTCCAGGTACATACAAGGAGAAACCGAATTGTGTGGCTTCAGGGCGAGGGCTGGAGGGTCAGCCATCATTGTTCTTGTGTTGAGTCTTCCCCCAACACAGCCTCCAGGTACAAGTGGGCACCAAGTCTGAGTCTGCAATGAACTGATGAACACCACCCACTGGTGACTCCCTGAGATCCTGCCCCACCCGGCTCACACACCCCATGAGCCTCTTTCAGCAGCTGTTCTTTACAGGCAGCTGACTTTAACCTGTAGTGCAGATTTTGATAAAACAAACGAACAAACAAAAAATACCAAAAAACAACAACAACAAAACTCTCAAAGATCCATAGGCCACAGGCAGGCGGCTGCTGACCTCAGTGTATGCTGTGCCTCTTGTTAAGCAGCCCCAGGCTTGGCACTGGTGGCAGCAAGCCTCAGTTTGCAGTGTGGCCTCTCCCATATACCTCTGGGCCCAGCACAGGCAGCTGCCAATCTCGGATCACTCTGTAGCTCCTACAGTTAGCTCCACATTGGGCATAGGCAGCAGCTGACCTTGGCCTGTACTGAAGCCCCTCCCAGAGGCCCCAGAACCACAACAGAGCACCCTCCAATTAGATGCCCAAACAATATGCCCCAAAGTTGGTCTTGGCAGGCACCAGAGCCCTGCTGGGGTGAATCTCACTTCATGGGGTCAACAGCTTATCTGCTGTGATCATTGCCAGTCCTCATAGCCAGTCAACTCGAGAGTCAACACCAACCACCAATATGCCAACAGCATTCAAGGCTCAACTACAACAGAAGGGCAAACACAACACACATGGGACATTCCTGGACCACCCAGCTCAGGTGACCAGGGAGAATGCACCACTGGGCCCACAGGACACCTACTACATAAAATCACGCTGCCTACACTGGGAGATATAGCAGATCTCCCTAATATATAGAAACAAAAAAGAGTGGCAGCCAAAATGAGGAGACAAACATGTTCCAAATGAAAGAACAGGAGAAAACTTCAGGTAAAGAACTAAATGAATGGAGGCAAGCAATCTACCAGATATGGAGTTCAAAACACTAGTTATAAGGATGCTCAATGAACTTAAGGGAAGAATAGAAGAACTCAGTGAGAAATTCAATGAAGAGACAGTAAACATAAAAAACGACATAGAAACCATAAAAAGGAGCCAGTCAGAAATGAAGAATACAATAACCGAAATGATGAATACACTAGAAGGAATCAACAGCAGATTAGATGAAGAAGAGTATCGAATAGGCGTTTTGAAAAGGCAAGGTAGCAGAAAACACCCAATCAGAGCAGCAAAAAAGAAAAAGAACTTAAAAAAATGAGGATACTTTAAGCATTCTCTGGGACAACATCAAGCAAACCAATATTTGCATCATAGGGTATTAGAAAAAGAAGAGAGAGAGCGAGGGATTGAAACCCCATTTGAAGAAATAATGATGGAAACTTCCCTGACCTGTTGAAGGAAATAGACACACAAGCCCAGGAAGCACAAAAAATCCCAAACAAGATGAACCCAAGGAAGCTCACACCAAGACACATTCTAATTTAACAAAGGTTAAGGACAATCTTAAAAGCAGCAAGAGAAAAGCAGTTAGTTACCTACAAGAGAGCTCCCATAAGACTATGAGCTGATTTTTCAACAAAAACTTTGCAGGCCAGAAGGGATTGGTACTAAATATTCAAAGTAATAAAAAGCAAGGACATACAACCAAGACTACTCTACCCAGCAAGGCTATCTTTTAAAATCAAAGAAAAGATAAAGAGCTTCCCGGACAAGAAAAGTTAAGGAGTTCATCACTACTGAAGTAGTATTACAAGAAATGTTAAAGGGACTTCTTTAAGAAGAAAAGGAAGAAGAAAACATATATATATGAATAATAAAATGGCAAAAAAGTAACCTCAAAAAATGTTGAATTGCGTTCATTTTCCTGAGGTAGGCCTGCAGTTGAGGCATTGGAATCGTAGTAGGTATGAGGTTTAATGGCCATCTTATTTCAGAAGTATATATTAAAACGAAATACACCTTCGATAAAATAGAAGCCACAGCTGCTTTTTTTTTTTCCCCTTGACAGCTAATGATGGCAAGGCTAATGACTTTGCTTAAGACCATACATAGAAGTAGCTGGAAGGACCCCTCCCCATAAGCATGAAGGAAGAAACTTGGTTTCCTAATCAGTGTAGCAGGGTGGGATACATCAGTTTATCCAGTAGCTGTAAGAAATTGTTCAGCTATAGGTATAAAAGGAGAGAGGCCAGCTAGCCTATTTTCCTCCATTTATGACTGGAATTTTTTCCTTCAGAATTCCATTCCTCTTGACTCCGGGTTTTATACTGATACCATAGTAGAGACAAGGAGAAATAGTTAAAGCACATGGGTTTACATCAAGGTACTGCAGTTTGAGTCACACGGGCTCCTGGCCATGAAGTTACAGTTCTGGTGGTGTCCTTCTTCCATGCTTCTGTCTGCAGTTGCGGACATGGATTCCCTAAGTACAAAATGCTGCTGGCTTTCTCCATAATACACAGTAACTTCCTGTGAGAACTTGGGACAACCGCTTAACCTCCCAACTTTATGGTTCCTTATCTGTAAATGGAAATGACAGTTCTTTCTTTTCTCATTCCCAAGATGGGTACAAGGATCCTCTGAGAAAACTGATATGGAAGAGCTGTGAAATGATAACCTAAGTCTGTGTAAGGCGTAACCCTGCTAATCCTTTCCTCGGAGACATCGTGCCTTGGGCCCACTGCCCGGGGTGGCATAGTGAGGAATGCCCTGGGCTGGCAGATAGAGGATATGGGTACTGGCACTGAGAAGACACGGAATAACCCGTGTTAACGCAGGCAAGCAACTTAACTTTTGCTGCCAGGCTCCTGCTTGGTCAAAATTTCCGTCAACTGATAACTGCCTGCAAATCGTCCATGTTCCTCTTCTGGTTTTTAAACCTGCCAGTTGTCTTTTCTTAGAACCCTCTAAACAGTGTTTAGTATTCTTCCATATGTTTGTATAGCACTCTGTGCCTTGTGCAGATGGTCATGGATTCGTATCCATCTAAGATGGTAAACTTCAGAGATCTTGGCCTACGCCATGTGAGTCTGCACGTCCCCACCATTCAACCCCACTTTCATAACAGGCGGACATTGCGTGTTGAATTGCATTCATATCACCTGAAGTTGTACACCAGGATATCATACTTTTCCTGATAAAGATGGGTATTTAAACCAGCATCATCCATGAACTTGGGTTTCTATTCTACCTGTTGTTTTTAGATCAAGATCATTTCCTAAGATAGGATCACCTCACAGGATGAAGTAATGATTAAGTGAACATTCATCAACCTCTTAAAACAGTGCCTCGCATACAGTAAACACCTGATAAAGTGCATCTGCTTTTGTTATCATCTTTAGCCTTTGAAATAGACATTTTAAATACTTATCCTAATGATGAAAATTTTAATGTATATCCGAATGATTAAAAAAATTTTTTAGACATTATAAATTGTTTCCTTAATGTCAAAACTTAGATTTCTAAGAAATATCAAAAATTTATTTCATCATTTTTTTGGTCTCTTTTTTATTGGTCATGCTGATAAATGCTGAAATTCTTTAAAGGTATTTAGAGGAAAAATTAATGGCAAATTAAGAAGCTCAAATAAGTAAAAATAAAATTCCTGGGCAATAAAAATTTGGCTGTATATTTGGGGCAAGCTTAAATATATCGTAATAGCTAACAATGTGGGCTCCCTGATATATGCTTTATATATAGTCTGGATCAGGTTACTTTTTCTCTCCCTGAGCCTCATCATCTCCATCTGTAAAATGAGATAATACTACTCAATAGGGCTGTTGTGAGAATTAAATGAGTTAATACATGTGAAGTATTTAATGTGCAGCCAGGTACGTAGCATTCAGTAAACGTTATCTATGGATAGAAAACCAAGAAAGCGGAATCCCTACTTCTAAAGATGAACATTTAAATTTTTTTCCCTCCTTTTCTGAGCACTAAATTTGTAATTAACTACTTTTTTATCCTTATGTTTATAGCCTAGTCTTCTGGATTCCTCATCCATGGTTCCTGCTTGCTAATTTCCCTGGTAATACCTACAGACTCATGATAGTTTGGGTTTCAAGTCTTAAACCCCTCTGAGTCTGAAATTTTCTCATCTGTTAAGTAAAGAAAATAGCAATGCTTACCACAGAGGACTACTGAGTGTTTCAAAAGAGCTAATACCTGAAAGTTCTTAGTACCGTGTTTGGCACATAGTGAGCATGCAATAAACATCATCATTATTTCTGTTGGATGAGGAAGCATTCCTTGTCATCCCAACAAGCTAGGAGTTTAATCTTAACAAAACAACCCATTAAAGCCTATTTTTGAAAAGAATTCTTGATAAGGAGGTTAAAATGTTTGTGGTCACTTCCTCCATACCGAAGAGCAATTCTCTGGGACACCAGCAGGATGTCCGAGAATTCAACTCAATTCTGCCACTGTCTACCTGGAGATGGAATCAGATTCCATGGGCAAAGGGCTTAGTCCTTAGTCACAAGACCTCCCTTCACTTCAGACTCCAGATAAGCCCAGGTTGTCACCTGTACTTCTGACTGACCAGCTGGCTATAATAAGAGGTTCCCATGATTCCCTCCCTGGGTTCACTTAATTTGCTAGAACGGCTCACAGAACTCAAGAAAACTCATTTACTCTTTAGATTACTGATTTATTACAAAAGATGGTAAAGTGTATGCATCAACAGCCAGAGGAAGAGACACATAGGGCAAGGTCCTGAATGAAGCTCAGAGAGTTTCTGTCCTTGTGGATCTACGAGCCCATCGTGGTGGCAAAGCGTTTTGGTTTTCCATTTTGGAAGCTCTGAAAAAAAGGACAAGGAGCTGTCCTTTTGAGTTTTTATGGAGGCTTTATTACAGTCATGATTGACTAAGTCATTGGCCATTGGCCATTTATTCAACCCTCAAGCTCCTCTCCTCTCCCTGGAAGTCAGGGAGTGGGACTGAAAGTTTCAGTCCTCTAAACCACAGGGTGGCTCCAATGACAACCAGCTCCGATCCTGTGGTGCTTGCAAAACATAACATAACAAAAGACACCTCGATCACGCTCAAAACTTAGGAAATTCCAAGGGTTTTGGGAGTGCTGTGCCGGAAATGGGGATGAAGACCAAATATTTGTCTCTTGTTATGAATCACAATATCACAGGAGGTCTCTGTATCTGTTTTCACTATTTCAGACATTTCTGCAAGTGATTTCTGTGGTAGGCGTGGCGGTGGCGGTGATTCCTTGGATTGTGATACCTTTGGTTCCCCTCTGCATCATTTTCTTTGTTCTTCGTAGTTTTTTCTTAGAAACATCAAGAGATGTCAAACGCCTGGAATCTACAAGTGAGTACCAAGACTCTTGGGTTGGGATGGCAATGTAAGTAAGCTAGCTTCCATTCATGCCATAATTAAAGAGATCCCTGAAATTCTGCAGACTCCATATTTTGAAATGTCTCATGAAATAAATGTTAAGTAACTGAATACAATGGCCACCATTAGTCATTGCGGGCTCGAAGGCAAATAGATCTAGTGGCATGCCAGGTGCAACTTTCAGTTTAGCACAAAGAAGGAATGGAGGATGTGTATAGAATAATACTCCTCGGAAGTGTGTGCTCCATGAAGACAGGGACCATTTCTGTTCCTGTTCATGACATACTTCCTGATACAGAGCAGAAAAGCAATAAAAGTTTTTATGGGATATAAAATATTTCATGTTTTAACTGGTATAGAAGGAAAATAGAAAATTATTCTTCCTTTGAATTTATTAGAAATGACAAGGAAAAGATCAGGGGAAGGAAAGGAAGCATTGAGAAACATACTCATGTCAGAAGTGATACATTTGAAAAATATATTACTTTCACACACTCAAAAAATGGCAAATAAGTTGTGGTTGTTAAATGTTTTGAAAGATAAGCACTGTTATTTTCAGTTTTGCTCTTTATTGTCACCGGTATTTGGTGTAGTGCCACACTGTTTGAGATTTTCTTTCCCTCCTGGGCCATCCATATTAAGGGATGGTGAAAATCCCCTTAGGAGGACACAGGAAAGGGATCAGTTTAGTATGCATTTAGTCTATTACTCTATTCAGCTTCCTAGTTTTGGAATAATAGAGAAAGCACTTTATGATTAATCATTCTAGTCTATAGATAATCGCAGAGGATGGAGTAATTCAGAGCCTATCTCAATATTGCACAACCATATTTCATTATTATTAAAACAAAAATAAGAATAGATTTTTATTTTTTAAAAAGGTACAAGGATGATAGCCAAAACATAAAGAAGGAAGATATTTGTATCGGAAACCTCAACTTTGGATAGTTACTACAAACTAATACTAACTCGGATTTCTGGGAACCAAGCTAAGGAGAGAAACATTGATTCCCGTGGCTTTTCCTACCTACCAAGTGGAAATATACAAGTTCGTTAGGATAAAGCAGTTTTTTTGTTGTGACAAATGTGTTTCTTTTTAAGTAATGAACTCTGGAGAGGCATTTGTCTTAAGTATTTGCATAAAGGATAGTGGGTGACAGTTTCATGAAAGCTGTAGAAAAAATTTTCAGTCATCAAGAGCGGTTTGGTTTTCTGAGGTGTTTCAATGGGATGGTGGAGCAGAGTTGACCTGATGTGTGTAACATTCTGCTGATGTGACTTGTTATGATGATAGGACTTGGAGAAGGCAGAATAAGTGACAGACTCCAACCAGTCTTTTGTATAGACAATAAGGCTTCAGACCTTTTATGATTTGAGGCCACTTATGAAATGGAGTCATCCCATGTTGTCACAAAGGAGATAGTCTCTAGTATATTCAAAGAAAGGTTGTGTTTCATGTGGAAGTAGAGAGAAAGGGACCTCTTGAGACTTTTTTCTGATCTGGAGATTCTGAGAACTTTGGCATGGTCCCTGTGGAATATTTGGGTTTTCCTGAACCCCAGTAGGCAGTGACAATGAGTTAGACAGTAAGTTAAATCCAGATCCTCCCTCCTCCACACCCCCAAATAACCAATGTGGTGGCCAGTTGATTAGAACTTTTTATTGTTATTTATATGAGTAGTCTGTGCCATATATAACAATTCCACTGTTTCCTCTGGGCAGTAATTGATAGTACCTCTTGAGGTCACTGCTGGAGCCGCTAGCAAAAAGAAAGGACCTGATTGCCATGGCTAGAAGACATAAACCTACTTCCTCCTTGTGCTTTGAAGGACTACTGAAGTTTTATTTTCAGATAATACTGCCTAGCTGACTCTTAGTGACAGATCTGCAGTTGATCATAATGGTTTTTCATTTTTGCAAAAGTGAGCATAGCTATGCTCCGTCATAGAGAAGTGCATAAAACCAAGATGGCATTTGGTTGTGTATTTCTCTAGCCAACTCTATTCATTTAGCAATGCCTGAATTATGAAGACATATCGAAATTCTGTCTGTAAGGGTTCTGTGATTAACTAGCAATGTCTGCCAGGGGCATTGCTATGGGAGCATTACTTGTGTGCCATGTTTTCAGGCCGTAAATTCTCATGCCAATTCCTAGGGACTTTGTTCAGCTTAAGGTGCTTAATAAGAAGTACAGTAATGGGTAGGGCTACTGGATATTAACTAAGCAAGATTTTGGGATTTTCTAAAGAAACAAAGTCTAGAGAATAATGCATTTAGTCATGTGGGCATCTTTAACCCCTGATCATTCTCTCTGAGACACTGTGGTTGTGATTAAAAGCACAGCCTTGGGAATAAGATAGTTTTGGGTCTGACACTCAGCTCTACCACTTACTTGGGTTAATTTACTTAATTTTGGGCAGTGCTCTTAATCCCTCAGTCTGTTTTTCCCTCTGTCAAGGTAATGTACCTGCCCTCTGGGGTTCTTGTGAGAATTACTTAAGTTGATGCTTGAAAAGTGCTTGCTAGCACTAGAACCTTGAACATGAGGCAGTTAAGAACATAATAACAGCTAGTAGGTCTCATGTAGCATTAATGATAACCTGTAGCAAGGCTGTCAGCCCAGGGTCCTTTCATGCAGTTCTCTGCCCTCCCTCTTCCCAGAGAAGATTAGCAGTCCTTGTGGAATATGTACTAAAGAATCCTCAGGGTCATAGAAAACACAGCTGTCAATGTTGTGAAATGTAGGGTTATATTTGTCTGTGACTGCTAATGCCATGGGTGTTGCATAGGTCTACTTCAGGATAGCCAGCTCAGTCTGTGGTAACAAAGGATATTACATTGGTCAAGATGATACTGAAGCCTTGGCATCCCCTCTTCATTTGTACTAATTAACTTTTTTTTGCCGACTCTCCAATTCGCTTATCCTGGCATTCCACTCAGCCCTAAGTGGGGTGTGAAAGAAACAGGATAGCTTTTCACAAGTCTAGATTCCTGCTGTACCACTATAGTACTTGAGTATGAGGTAAAGTAGATGATGTGTTCTTTGGGTACCCTGGTGTTCCAGGCTGGATGATACCTGATTTCTAAAGTTGACCTTGCCACATAATCGTTGCCACTTTGATCTGGTGAGGGAAGCAAGTGAGGATGTCCAAGCTGAAGAATTTAATTCAAATACTCTTTCCTGGTTGAACACCACATCTACTTCCTTCTCAGAAGAATCGCCTATAACAAAATTGTTTATTTGCTTTGGACATGAGAGCGTGGTTCTAGTGGGTTCTCTACACTGCCTGGACTCTCTCAATGGAGTAATGGGCCCTAGAATTATCCTGAACCATCCCTATGAGCACCCTGTATCCAGACTGTGTTCTGGGGAAAGGTTGGGACATCTGCTGGGGAGTGCAGAACCAGACCTGTCAGAGCTTCCGGCCTTTCTTATTTTAAGCATGAGCTCCATCTATATTCATACTGCTGTCTTAAAAGTACAAAGTTAAAAGAAGCTAAAATGAATACAAGTTTAAAATTACTCAGTATAATGAAGAGAGAGAACACTGTATATGCTAGAGTAAGATCACAAACATACAACTGGTTGATCAGAACCATCCCAGAATCACTTAAGCCTTTTTGCCTGAATTAGATTCAAGGGAAAATGTTAGGCCATGTCCCAGTTTAGAGAACATTTTTCCCCTTAAGGCACTATTACAGGTGAGGGTCCCTAATGGTTAATGTTCTCAGTCAAAAAAGAGCCCCAGGGCTAAGTGGATAGTCAGCTAGCCCACGGCCCAGGCTGTCCCTCCCACTGCCCATGTCTTTTCACTGTCTCTGAACCCCAGTGCCACACATGGAAGCCTGCTTCTTCTTTGCTTGTAGAACTGTGGTTGCTAAGTGCAGGAGGAGGGTCCATGTCTGCACATTTGTGGAAGAGCCCCAAGGCTGAGTGGATAGTCAGCTGACCCACGGCCCAGGACCACCCCTCCAAACACACACACACACACACACATGCAGTGCTCACATAAACTTCAGTATTGACTGAACTGACACACAGACAGGTACCTGGCTACTAGGCTAAGGAGTCAAGCCCTGAAAATAAGTTTGAGTTTTTCCCTTGAGTCTTTTTTTCCATCATTTTATAAAATCTGCAGCTTCCTGTAAGATAAGTGATCTTCACTTCCCCTAAACACCCAAGTTTTACTAACGTCTTCTCTAGGAGATTCACAGGTACCAAAGTGATAAGTCAGTACTTCTGGTAAAAGCGCAGATTATTACTCATTGCAGAAAGAGGTCACAGGCTCACGATCTGCCTCTGACGATAACTAGTTACAGCCTCATTCGTGGTGGGGAATAAAACTGTAAGGGATTGTCCCTGCCTAGAAGCATGCAGTCTACCTGTTCTCCAATGTGCAGGAGCCAGACCATGGTCCTCTTACAGTGTGCTCTCAGAGAAGATGGCAAAGAAACCAATGGCCAGTCATGTGACATCAGGCTCCAAGCCAGTGTGAAGTTACTCAAAAGAGAATGGCCACTAAGATCACTGTCAAATTCTGAAAGGTCGATGTCACTGCCATATGTCGTGGTAAGCTCCAATCACCAGGACAAGTGCCTGGTAGGGAAGTTATAAAAATATCCATCAGGTTCCTTGTGCTGAAATTAAGACTATTGAAAGACATCTTGGCTCTGTAGGTTTTGTGGGCATAAGGGGAATACAGTACACAGGCGTGCAGCAACCCATACAGAGACCCTTGGTGCACCAGCATCTCAGGATGCCAGGGGATAGCAAACTGTCCACCTTACCTATCATGCACTTGTCCTATGCCAGGTTTGGGGATATACTATTGACTTTATCCCGGCCCTTAAGAAGTTAATAATCTAAAGTAGAGACAGATACCTAGCTAATCATAATTCAGTGTGGTAAGTACTCTTAACAGAGAATTAAATTTAAAAATGCTACTGACTCAAAAATTAGTGAACAATAATTTCTGCCTGGAGGGATGTCAAGGCAGAATATGGAGGGAGGCCATGTTTGGGGAAGATCTTGAGGAATGAGTTCATAAAGAAATCTAAATCTAGTTATGCTTTGGATTTGGTCAAAGGTTCAAAGAGAAGCTTTTATATACAGGTCATTAAAGTGAAGCATGGTGTGAACAGGAGGTTGAGGGCTGACGCAGAGGGTACTCTTCGGGAGGGAGGAGGAGTCCCTTCTCCCCAGAGCAGCCTGCTGGGAAGCCCTAGGTGTGCTGTTTGGTGGGACTTGCCACCACAGAGCACGGGAGGCAGTTGGTTTCCTTGCATCCAGTCTCACTGGCTTTATCTGTCATTTGTCTTTCTCTGCCTCCCCAGCACGGAGCCCAGTGTTTTCCCACCTATCATCTTCTCTCCAGGGTCTCTGGACCATCCGGGCATACAAAACTGAAGAGAGGTTTCAGGAACTGTTTGACGCACACCAGGATTTGCATTCAGGTCTGTAAGTTTCTGGAAACATCTTCAAAGGTTGGAATATGCTGCTTTCTGAGGCTTGACCTCCCTCTCAGGTAGCCTTATTGGCTGGCACCTCTCTCTGCCTCCCCCTCAGACATCCTGTCTGCTCATCTTCCTCCTCCCCGCTTCCCCTTGGCCATAACTTCTCTCAGAGTCCCCTCTGCGCCCTCCTCTTCCCCAATCATGCCACTGCTCTTCTCCCACTGACTGGCTTGCATTGTCCTTCCCTCGTCATGCCCTGTGACTTTTTTGTCCCTTTAGAGTTGGGGTCAGTGAACTTTTTTTTGCAAAAGGCCAGATAGTAAATATTTTAATTTTGTGCACCATATTGTCTTTATCGCAACTACTCAACTTTGCCAAGTAGCATGAATACAGCTAAAGATAATACATAGCAAATGACTATGGCTGTGTTCCAATAAAACTTCATTTACAAAAACAAGGTGGTGGGCCATTCTTGGCCCACGGGCTGTAGTTTGCCAATTTTTTTTTTTTCAGAGCATACAGGGTGGCAGAAGTGACTAAGGAAGTCAAATTCCTGATGATCAGATTTGCCACCCATTTGACGTATATTATTCTTTGTAATAGTGAAGCTTTTTCAATGTAGAAATTTCAGAATTTCCTCTAAGTTTGTAAAATCCTGGCTCATCTTTATCATGTTTTGAAGATAGAATGACACTTTGAAAACCACATGCAGATCCTTTTATTTAGCAGAATGGTCATTTCGATAGAGGCTCCTAAGGAATAAACACTGTGTGCAGGGCCCTGTATGGAGCTGCACTCTCTGCTGTTAGAGAACTGGGAACAGTCGACCATATCAAAGGATGAGCTTCACGTTGAAGCCCAGCGCTACACGAGATGCACTGATGAAACCGTTGTTCCATGTTCTTTAATAGCACATTTCTGTTTATAACCTGTGGGCTGAATTTTTCAATGCATGCTTCCCAAAAAGCCACTGCACTGATTCCTAAGTGTACCATATACATTGCCTCATATCACACTTAGCTTTCTGGAATCTTCAGAGTCCTTAAGTATACGACATTGTTGTCCTACTTTGTATAAAAGTCTTCTGTAGTTCAACTGAGCAAAATGTTCCCCCTTCAAAGCAGTTAACGTGTTCTTTCTACTTATTCATGGTGCTTCTTATGGTTCACAAATCCAGAGGCCTGGTTCTTATTTTTGACTACGTCCCGATGGTTTGCCATGCGTCTGGATGCCATCTGTGCCATCTTTGTCATTATTACTGCCTTTGGGTCGCTGATTCTGGCAAAAAGTAAGTACAGATGTGAATAACTATTTATGGTATGATTACAATTTATAACTACATTTACAATTATTAAATTAAACTTTAGCCACTTTGTCTAATATCATAAACTGTTTGGTTCAGTGAATTGTATTAAAGTGTTTGCAGTATGTCAGGTTAGGTGTGATTCCCCACTGTGGCCCATGTAGAGGAGTCATTTGCATCTGGATGAGTTCTTTTTATCTTTCTTAAATGGGTTAAGACATACATAAATGTCATAAGCTGACCTAAACATCCTGGTAGTGTCCAAATTTACTGTTAAGCCTTTTGTCCAGTTTAAGGCTTAAGGTTTTAGCTTTAGGACGATTCATATCCCTTGGCTATAGGTGCCCGGTGCACTGGGTTGAAAAAGGTTCTCAGCAGGAAAAAATATTATCCTCACTGCCACGTGGGTACGAGGTGAGCAGGTATTGGCGTGCATGACATGAATTCACCATCCCTAACTATTCCATAGTAACAACACCAAATCACAATATTTAATAATGGAACAAATGAGAACAGTGTTTTAGATTTTAAAATCTTAGTGCCCACTGCCTTGGTTTAATGGTTTTCACCTATAGTTGCATTGGATATAGAGAGTGAAATTACATAATGGTCCTTGCAACCATAATGAAACTCTTAAGTAATGACTTCCTTACCTATATTATACTGCCAAGTGTATGTCAGTCCTGTTGGGATTAATAACTTATTTAATAGTCTTTCTGAATTCATAATGAGTTGTGTGTGTGTTGGGTGTGTGTGTGGGGGGGGTATCATGGTCTCAATCAGCAGATAGTAAAAAGTATGACTATTACTATCATTAAATACAAAGTATTTAAATATTATAAAAGAGTCTTCTTGATAAAGTGATAGAAGGAACCAGCCTCAGGGAGAAGAATGGGACTGACTTTATTTCCCTTCTTTTTCCTCATTTAGCTTTGGATGCTGGGCAGGTTGGCCTGGCATTGTCCTACGCCCTCACACTCGTGGGGATGTTCCAGTGGTGTATCAGGCAAAGCACTGAAGTTGAAAATATGGTAATGTTTATCTTAACGTTCTCAGGCTTTTCAAGTCTCCTTGGCATTAAATAGCATAAAAGTACTTCTTATGTAAAATATTAAAACTGTTATTTTTACATCGTAGCTAGCAGAGATTTTTAGATCCTTCTTCCATCTGTTTAAAGTTAATATAAAATAAAATGTATACATCTTTTTCTCAGTCTTATGTATGCTATGTCAGCAGGTTTTATATTCATCACAAGCTGTCTTCAAATGTAATAAATGTCTCTGTAGGAGGGAGGTTCTGAAATCCTGGAGAGGATATAAGCTAATTTCTTAGAGTCCTGTTTATTTTTGTTTCTTAATGGGTAATTTCTCATTCCTGGTAAAAGAAAAATTCAGTATTTTGAGGTTGTTTGTTTGTTTAATTAATAAGTAATCCCCCTTCCCCATTTTAGGATTTATTCTTGTTTGTGTTGAACACTTGAATTTGCTGGTGTCTCTTCTTTTTGGTAGGATAAGCTCCCTCTCATAATGTGCTAGTCATAGGTGTTGAGTTACAGTTGTTTAGTCGATATGTTAGTTATCTCCTCTTTTGGATATTTGCACCTTCTCCTAAAGGGAGAAAAACAGTAAAAGTAAAATCTTTCCATTTTACTCTTCTAATAAAGTAGAAAGTGACTATTAAAATGAGGTTCAACGGCCATCCAGTTTAATTCATCTGTAACAGATGACCCTTCTGTAGCATCAGTTACTGATTGGTGGCTATAAGTATTCTTTTCTTTGACAAAATCCTCTAATTTTTATTCAGATGTGAAAAGTGGGTAAATGAAATCTTAGCGTTCAATT
Source organism: Pteropus vampyrus (assembly GCF_000151845.1). Classification (NCBI taxonomy): domain Eukaryota; kingdom Metazoa; phylum Chordata; class Mammalia; order Chiroptera; family Pteropodidae; genus Pteropus; species Pteropus vampyrus. Next base: position 12,484,470 of record NW_011888802.1, on the reverse strand, counting down.
CTCTAGTAGTTTTTATATAGTCTTAAGGTAAGTAGCCATAAGTAAAAGTATCACAGGATGTTGAACAAGTTTGTAAACCATCAAAGTCCTCACCAAACACCTGTGTCTCTCCTTTGAGGATGTTAAGACCTGAGGTGGTATTAACCAACTAGGCCTAAACACAACATTTCATTTACAGTCTCTTAACATCCATAAACAACACCCTTCATTCCTAACCTATGCAATATCATATGTCTTTCAGATGATTTCAGTAGAAAGGGTGATAGAATATACAGACCTTGAGAAAGAAGAGCCTTGGGAATACCCAAAACGCCCACCACCAGGCTGGCCCCATGAAGGAGTGATAGTCTTTGACAATGTGAACTTCACATACAGTTTAGATGGGCCTCTGGTACTGAAACACCTGACAGCACTCATTAAATCAAGAGAAAAGGTTTGTTTAAACTATTTTTGACTCTTAAATTTCAACTAAAGATTTAGTGCCACATCTACTTGTTGGCTTCCTTGTGATCATGTCAAGGGGACTCTATTCCTCTGAGGATGCAAATTAGATCAGTGATTATAGATAAGTCTTGGAAACTGACCATGAATGTGAATACCAACATTTCTATCCTCATGGTGGTGGATGAGCCCTGGGTCACAGGGCTGGAACTTAACCTGACTCAGGATACTCAATCTAACATCTAATTATTCGTACCTAAGTCTTGGAAGTCAACTCTGGCCCCTTGTCACTAACCCCCCAATATCTAATTCCTATTGATTCTTACTTCTTTGTAGTTCTCAAATCCTTCTCTTCCTCATGGCAACCTTCAGCTGCAGTCCTCCACCGTCCCTTGGCCCATTCTGTAGACTCATCTTCCAATACCTCATATTTTGCTGCTCTTCTCATGCCCTCCCACCCGCAGGCTGCTTCTTTCTGGAACACAAGTTTGATCCTTTCTGGGCTCTCCACTAGCTCCTCCTGGCCTGGGAGAGCCGCTGCTAGAACCATAGTGAGGCCTCAGCTCTACTCTGGCAAGGGGCGTATGGCCAGTTCTCAGCCACCAGAGAAAAGTCCGGACTCTGTGACTTGGTCAGGGCTCAGGAACCAGAGTCCACAGCTGGAGGCAGTAAAGGGCCTGGGGACTGGCTCAAAGTCAATGAAAGGAAACCTAAAGGGGCAGGGGATGATACATGTGGGGGACCAGCGGGAGGTTTGTGACCTGGTCTTGCCAGTGTTAAGTCCACCAGCAGTGGGACTTGGGGCCCCAGCTGGGACCAGAGCAGGCTCTTGAAGAGTGATTAAACCAGAACAGATGAGGCTGTAGGGAAGCTCTTCTTCCGCCTACCTCTCCAGCCTCAATTCCTAACATATGCATACCCCCTGCACTCGGGTAGTGCGTAGGTTCTCCCAAAGCATGCACACTGCCCCTTTACCTTAGAGACCATTCCTTTCCGTTGTCTGGCAGGTGAAAGTCTCCTTGTTTTCATAGTCAACTCTAATGCATCTGCCTCTGTGAGACCCTCAGTTCTTCCACAGCATTCTATATATTCTTTAAGGTAGTAGTTATAGTGCATCCAAGTTCATGGCAGAATTAGTCACGGTACCCAAAAGTTGGAAGCAACCCAAGTGTCCATCAAGGGATGAATGGATAAACCAAATGTGGTACAGCCATACAATGGAAAGTTTCAGCCTTAAAAACGAAAGAAGTTCTGAGACATGGATGAACCTTGAGGACATTATGCTAAATGAAATAAACCAGGCACAAAAAGACAAATGCTGTAGGATTCCACTTATTAAGAGGTTACTAGAGTGATTAGATTTAGAGACAGAAAGTAGAATGGTGGTTGCCAGAGGCTGGTGGGACCAATGAATGGAGAGTTAGTGTTTAGTGGGTACATAGTTTTGTGTTGCAAAGCAAAAAGAATTCTGGAGATTGCTTGCACCACAATGTGAATGTATATAACCGTACTGAACTATACACTTAAAAAATGGTTAAGTTGGTAAATTTTATGTTTGTGTATTTTATCGCAATTAAAAAATAAAAGTTAGCATTTATGGCGTGCTTTGTAACTTTAGGTCTGTATCTCACAGTACCCAGAGGCTTCTTAAGGTAGGGAGCATCTTATTTTCATCTTTGTTCCCCAGAAAATGGCATTTTGCAGGGCACACAGTGGGCGCTGGGAGAGTGAGTGAGTAATATGCAGGTACAAAGCAACCAGTAACAAAAATTTACACACAAGACAACTCGTGTAAACAACCCATTACCTAGATGTGTTAAGAATTGCTCTTTTAAGCTCTCTTTCCACCACAGACCCATTTAGTGGACTATAGCCATAATTTAATGAATGATACCCTTGTGACATGAAAGAATAAATGCTCAACTTAATGCCCAAATGATACCTAGGGAACAGCTTTAGTGAGTCACATGGCAAAAGCTGGCTCCTGATTATTTCCAGTTTTATTGTAGGTCTGGAAGAAGGTGAGGACTGCTGTGTTGGGAAAACATTAACTGCAGCTCTTGATGGAATTTTGTCCCTAAGAGCACTTTAAGGGATGTTTGCTGACTGGTAGACAATGTGTCCATCACATATCGCAATCTAAACATAATTCTGTTAATTTGCCCATGTCTTAAATTTCTCTTGAAATCATAAAATATGAATGTTCTAAGAAACTGTCACGCAACTTAGAAACATAACAGATTTGTATTCTTCTGTGTTAAGGCCCCCAGGTCATAGGATTATCCGAGATTCTAAAATGTTTGAGGGAAAATTGAATTTGGAGACCGAATTATGGTAACTCCAATAACAACTTTTGATTTGTGTCTTGGTCCACTCAGAGTATCGCCTTTAGCTCCATTTATGAATTCAGAAATTGTATCCAGCCAGCGTAGTCATGAAATGATTTCACTCTGCCTGTGAAGATTCCAAGTTTCATCTCCTCCATACCTGTGCCAGCCCCCATTATTCTGGGATACCCCTCTGGTCTTGCATTTGATTGAGAGAGGCTGTTGCAGGGGAGGACGTGAGAATGTGCAAACACAGAAGAAGTGGTGCTTTATTCTTTCATTTATTTCCTCTGCTGTCCAGATTCCTGGAAGTTATAGTAAACAAGAAAATCTAATAGATACTAAGCAGGATTCTAATTCACAGAAGAAATACCAAGTAAAATTAAAGAACCAAAATGAGGTAAAAAGCACCCTCGGTTTCCTGGTTAGTTTCTAAACACTGGCTGCATTTTTCATTTAGATGATTTTGTGGTTGATTTGATCATTTTAGAAGAGTACTGGGCCATTTTAAAGCATTTTCCAGCTCTAGAGGTAGATTGATTTTGGTTTATTATTTTTTTTCTTGCTCAGAGCTATTACTTGGATAATACATTTTTAACAGATGTGTACTAGACCTTGCTATAATGTGCAAAAATATTAGTTTCCTACATTTTCTTCTTTTTTATGTCATACTTTCTCAGAAACCCCTCCCCTCACTCTGAGATTGTTTTGTTTCCCATGCCAGTTTTCTGATTCCTCGCTACTCAAACTGTGGTGCCAAGGCCCGCAGCACCTCCGTCACCTGGAAGCTTTTTAGAATGCAGACTCTCAAACCTACCCAGACTTCGCGACGCAGAATTGCCTTTGAACAAGACCCCCTGGTAGTTATCCCTCCCTCATAGGCAGTTTTTGATGACTTATAGCCCATGATTTCCAAGAAATGTCCTTTGACAATTTGAAATTAAGCTCATGAATTACCCCAACCACTATGACTGAGCATGATGCTCTAGAAGTTTCTTTACCACTTACCACCCTACAGATTTATTTACTTTTATATTCTGCAAATTGTGAATTTACATTATAATTTAATTCTGTGTGATTCCAAGCTTATGCATTTATTTGCATCTTTTCAGTATAGTCTGTCTTCATCACAGGCAGTTTTCTTCCTGTTGTCTAGCCCTCCCCAGTCTCCTGCAGAGACTAGAGATATTTCACAATTGGCCAGACCCCGACTGGGTCCCGAGGCAGAGACAACCAGGTGTAGCAATATATTTGAGGCCCTGTCAGCACCTGATGGGATCAAAAATTAGTCTCCCTGTCTCAAGCAGGGCGCTAGGTAAGTCTGGCCTTTTTGTCATGTGTTCCACATAGCTGCAGGTTTCTTTCCTAGCCCAAGCAGTGAGTGCTGTTTCTTCCTGTTAATGGCTAGACCACCTGACCTTGGGTACCTTCTTTTCTCAGAGAACTCTCTTGTCCCACCCACCACATTATACTCATTGGTACCCACATCGTGCTTTTACTCTCTGGCAATAGGATCCATATAGTAGGCCAGTTCCTTTAACTGCAGCTCTTCCAGCGAGACAGAGGACATAATAAGGTGCCAGGCCTTCCACGTGATAAGGAAGCCATGAGCAGGATGGATAAGAGGCAGTCAGACCTGGGTTTGAGTCCTGTCCTGCCACTTAGGGGCTCTATTATTTCAAGCAGGCTAGTTAATCTTACTAAGCCTTGCTCTTCTCTTGTGCAAAATGGAAGTTATAGAACTCAACCTATAGGGTTGTTGTACATCTTAAACAAGATAAGACATGTAAAGCACCTAGCACCGAGATCAGCACAAAGTAAATGCTTGGACAAAGATAGCTGTCATTATCATAGGGTGTAAAATGATCGTAACCTCTTATACTGCATAAATTGTTGTCTGCCTCATGAAAGTGAGGGGTTGGCCGTTTGCAATTGTATTTATGGTTATAGAATCCATCTGCTATGCCTGTCTTCTCTCTAGCTTATCATATACCTAAACAATATGGTAATAGATTTTCCATAAATTTCCCCAGCCTGAGGTAAACTCCTCAACTCTCTATGAAATGCCTCTTTTGTGCAGGACACCACAGTTAATAAAAATAAAACAAAGGTGAATCTAAAACAGATGCTGCTGTCAGTTTAGTAGAAGCAACGGGGTAGTATAAAAATGGCTAATATGTAAGACAGAAGGAGGTCACGGATTTTATGGAAGTTTAGGAAAAGCTGATATAGTATCTGTTAGGGGTGAGAGAAGTCCACATGAGGGGACAAGTAGAGCATTTCTGAGATATTAGGCATTTGAGACAGACCTCGTGACATGTGGTAAGGATTTCAGCAGGTGGAATTGCATGTGAAAGGCATTCCAGGTGGTGGGACCAGCATAAGCAAAGGCATGATGCCTTGATCCAGTGAATGAAGAATTTTCATTCTTCACCTGCAGAGCCTTGGGAGTAGAGGGAGGTGGTTGAACTACCAGGTATATAACAGACATTTTCACATTTAATCCTCACAGCTACCTAGTAATCCCATGGAAGCAGAATTGTGGAGACTAAGGATGGAGAGGTTACTTGGGACAGTTTTGTAGAAAAGACTTCCCAGGGCACAGAGCCTCCTTTCGGAAGTTTAATCTGAGAAGTGAGTGCACATGGACTTTAGTGGGAAGATGCAAAAGCCAAGAAGCCAGTAGCTGTTGTGTATTCCTAGTAAGACATAATGGACATAATGGGGAAAGTGATTCCACTTTTTGGAATCAAACTCATGATGATTAAAACAAAGTTATAACACCCAGGTTTGTGAATGTGCAAGAAAGTGGGTGGGAGTAAAAACCAATTGAAAAGATTGAAATTCAAGGATATTTAACAGAGTTATTTATAATAGCAAAATATCTGCAAATAGAGTGTTTGTTAAATGATCGCATACTGTAATATTATATAGCCATTAAAATGTTTTTATAAAATATTAAATGAAAGAAGATTATAGCAATATATGCAATTAGTCTTATTTTGTTTCAGTATATGAGCTGGTATTTTTAAGAACACATACATAAACACACACGCACAAGTGCAGAAAGAAAATACATCAACATTTTAAAAATGGTTTTATCAGAGTGCTGGGGTTACTGCTAGTATTTATTGACTTTTCAAATTTACTTGTACTGATTATGATTAGGAAAAGAGTTTGTTTTATTTTGTTTCTTAAAAGGTAATGCATCCTTGCACACGGTGATAACCGTGGACATTAAAATGAGGGGATTGGGCCATGAAACATTGCAGAAGTAGAACCTTCAGGGCCATGATGGTGTTGGGAAAAGCTAGAAATAAGGTGAATGCTTTGTGCCTGTGAGCCTGAGAAGGAAGTTATGAGATTAAATTGGGGAAGTCAGAAAAAGCAACTTTTGTGAGTGGGACATTGTGTATTGATCATGTTGAATTTGAGGTATAGAGAGTCAGGTGCAAGTGTCTAATACATTGGTGTAGTTATCAGAGACCAGCCTTGGCTTGATTCAGAAAACACAAAGGAATAGTTGCAAAGCAGCTAACCTAAGACTATCCCAGCGTATCTCTGTGGTGTTATGAATGTAAACTTACTGATATTGGTGATATTCTGCGTGGGCAGTTGGTAAAAACCATTGGTGACCTGCGAAAGATTCAGGCTGTAGTTTTGATGACTGAACAGCAGAGAGAAATAGAACTAAATTTTCTTTGAGTTGCCTTTTTATTATCCTCACTTGAGTTTGGAGCTTATAGTCCTGTGGCTGTGAGCAGCTCTCAGTGCCCCCTGCCATATTTTGGCCATTTAATAAAAGTCTACAAATGTTCCAGTTTGCACAGAGGATCAGTTTCAATAGAGCTGATTGCATGGGGGCATCTGTGCATTCTCAGAGACATGGTTCTTGTCTGTGTCTTAATGTGTGTTGATTTACATATGAGAACACCCAGAAATACATAGAGACACACCTGAGCCATGTATATATGCACTAGGACCCACCAATATGCAGAAAATGACCTACCTCTGAGATATAAATGCATCCTTACCATAAAATACAAAATGGCTACAAAGATAATAAAATTAGCTAAAGCCATTTTTCTTACGTTAAATCCATTTTTCTATAAAGATAATTTTTTTGAGAGAAAAAGACTGCTTCCCTCCCCACACAGGTGTAGTTCCCGAGAGCACTTCCTAATGAACTTTCTGAATGTTACGCTCCTTCTCAGAGCCTGCTTCCTAGGAAGCCTAACCAGGGACAAGGAAGTGGGAATTTAGATGAAGATGTATATATAAATTTAGGAAAGAATTTCATACCTGGTATGTTCTATTTTCTTCTGTAAAGTTGGAGGCAAATTCAGTTCATACGAGTCAAGGATGCATGCCAATCATTGCAATGTTGTAGTGTTAGAGGAAAATTAAAAATAAATATACAGCAATAGGTAAATGGTAGAGTAAATTCTGATATATCATTTGCATAAAATACATAATTAAGAAAATGATGGCTCAATGTAGACAAATTGTGATTTAGTGGGAATGAGAAGATTCAAATCTAGGGAAGAGTTTGAAAATGGTTTACAATAGCTACTATGGAGACAGAAAGGGAACTTACTGGCATCTG
>NW_011888802.1:12474982-12477046 GCF_000151845.1 Pteropus vampyrus | reverse complement strand
TTAAATCCATTTTTCTATAAAGATAATTTTTTTGAGAGAAAAAGACTGCTTCCCTCCCCACACAGGTGTAGTTCCCGAGAGCACTTCCTAATGAACTTTCTGAATGTTACGCTCCTTCTCAGAGTCTGCTTCCTAGGAAGCCTAACCAGGGACAAGGAAGTGGGAATTTAGATGAAGATGTATATATAAATTTAGGAAAGAATTTCATACCTGGTATGTTCTATTTTCTTCTGTAAAGTTGGAGGCAAATTCAGTTCATACGAGTCAAGGATGCATGCCAATCATTGCAATGTTGTAGTGTTAGAGGAAAATTAAAAATAAATATACAGCAATAGGTAAATGGTAGAGTAAATTCTGATATATCATTTGCATAAAATACATAATTAAGAAAATGATGGCTCAATGTAGACAAATTGTGATTTAGTGGGAATGAGAAGATTCAAATCTAGGGAAGAGTTTGAAAATGGTTTACAATAGCTACTATGGAGACAGAAAGGGAACTTACTGGCATCTGATAAAAGGAATGCCAAGAAGCCTGAGGGTCCTAATCAGCTTGTCATGTGGTTGTTTCTAATAATTTTGACATGGCAGCAGTGGTGAAGACAAAAAAAGCTAAATTAATACAGTAAGAAAAGCACTATAGTCAAGAGAGGTAATGTAGTTATAGTGGTTCAGAGCCTAGGGTCTTGAGTTCAAATCCTGACATCACCACTTAAGAATTAAGGCAGGGCTGGCTTCTTGGGTGTGCAAAAAGTACCATTTACAGAGTCCTGCTCTCAGAAGGGTCCTGTGCTTGGTTTAAAAAGCCCTGTTAACACTATCTTGAAATTATTAATTTTATCTTGGAACTGGTGTTTTGTTAAATCCGGTGTGACATTGGAGCATGCTTGTGAGCAGAGGAACCTCGCACATGTCCTTCATTACTTGCTGCCTCATTTGCATATCAAACAGATAAATTCTTTTTGAAATGCCATTATTGATTTTACAGATTTAGCTTTAAAACTTTGGAGGTATTCAAATGAGAAAATATGTAAAATTCCCACCATATAAGCAGTGCTCAGAAAGGTTTAGTTCTTCTGTGTTTAAAGCTATAAGTTTTCTAAATCTACTGAATTAATTTACAAGTGATTGAAAGCAGTCTTATGCCCCTCATTGATTCCAGATTCCTAAATAGAGACACCATCTCTTGGGATGCTCCCACCGGGGACTTCTCAGTTGGGAAGCTCATTGGAAAAAAGGCCAGTTTCTGCATACAGATTTAAATGCACACAACGAAAAGCCAGTTTTTACGATACAGTTTCATTCTTGACCAGCATTTTACTTGCATTATATTGATTCTTTGATCTTTTGTTAGTGCACTTAATTTCTCTCTGTTTTGGTTTTAATAAGCAGACTGATATTTGACACGTATCTTTCCCAAGGGGCAATTTATAACTATTAACTCGTTTGTAAAATGCTTTTTGAACTGCTCAGATGAAAGGCCCCATATAAACAGTAAATGCTACTTGTGTTGTTGTTGTTGATCTCATTATGTGTATTTTGGCTACTCACTACAGTCAAGACACTGTGACCTACATTTAAATATTTTAAGATGTTTCCTTTCAAGACAGAACGTAACCATATATTTAATATCCAGAAGTGATTTAGTTTCTTTACCCAACAATTCCTCTTAAAAGATAGAACTCTGGGTAAACGCATAGTTGTTTATGTATCACACTTCTGACCTGACTTGTTGACATCTCTATAAAATTATCTAAGAAATTCTCAAGGTTCAAAATACCCAGAAGCAGGAATAAAGCTAATTTAAAAGCCGACTTCTCATAGACCGCTCAGAAGACTGCTGGTTTTTCATTGCCAGTGGATTGATTCTCTTATTTTTAATTCTTCTTTAGACCAGTAAATTTCAACCAGGGACAGTTTGCCACCCTAAAGGACATTTGTCAATGTCTGACATTTTTGGTTGCCACAATTTCGGGGGTGCTACTGGTATCTAGAAGGTAGAACCCTAGGATATCGGTAAACATCCTACAATGCACAGGAGGGCCCCCTTACATACACAACAAA
>NW_011888802.1:12431465-12474932 GCF_000151845.1 Pteropus vampyrus | reverse complement strand
TGAAAGCAGTCTTATGCCCCTCATTGATTCCAGATTCCTAAATAGAGACACCATCTCTTGGGATGCTCCCACCGGGGACTTCTCAGTTGGGAAGCTCATTGGAAAAAAGGCCAGTTTCTGCATACAGATTTAAATGCACACAACGAAAAGCCAGTTTTTACGATACAGTTTCATTCTTGACCAGCATTTTACTTGCATTATATTGATTCTTTGATCTTTTGTTAGTGCACTTAATTTCTCTCTGTTTTGGTTTTAATAAGCAGACTGATATTTGACACGTATCTTTCCCAAGGGGCAATTTATAACTATTAACTCGTTTGTAAAATGCTTTTTGAACTGCTCAGATGAAAGGCCCCATATAAACAGTAAATGCTACTTGTGTTGTTGTTGTTGATCTCATTATGTGTATTTTGGCTACTCACTACAGTCAAGACACTGTGACCTACATTTAAATATTTTAAGATGTTTCCTTTCAAGACAGAACGTAACCATATATTTAATATCCAGAAGTGATTTAGTTTCTTTACCCAACAATTCCTCTTAAAAGATAGAACTCTGGGTAAACACATAGTTGTTTATGTATCACACTTCTGACCTGACTTGTTGACATCTCTATAAAATTATCTAAGAAATTCTCAAGGTTCAAAATACCCAGAAGCAGGAATAAAGCTAATTTAAAAGCCGACTTCTCATAGACCGCTCAGAAGACTGCTGGTTTTTCATTGCCAGTGGATTGATTCTCTTATTTTTAATTCTTCTTTAGACCAGTAAATTTCAACCAGGGACAGTTTGCCACCCTAAAGGACATTTGTCAATGTCTGACATTTTTGGTTGCCACAATTTCGGGGGTGCTACTGGTATCTAGAAGGTAGAACCCTAGGATATCGGTAAACATCCTACAATGCACAGGAGGGCCCCCTTACATACACAACAAACAGTTATCTGGCCTGAAATGTCAAGTGTCAAAGCTAAGAAACTCTTTTAGACTGCATTCAATATGGAACTTCTTTAATTCATCTTCAACAACCAAGGTTTCTCCTAGGTTTGTTGCATATTGTTTCTTCCTAATCTCTCCTGGATCTCTTTACAGGTTGGCATTGTGGGAAGAACAGGAGCTGGAAAAAGTTCCCTCATCTCAGCCCTTTTTAGATTGTCAGAACCCAAAGGTAAAATTTGGATTGATAAGATCTTGACAACAGAAATTGGACTTCATGATTTAAGAAAGAAAATGTCAATCATACCTCAGGTATGCAAGTCAGAGCGTTCTCATATGTTCTTTTTATAAGGGCACCTACATTTAATTGCTTTTAATTTTATTGCTTTTTTAAAAAATTGAATTAAAGTGTTGATTCTTTCCCGCAGTAGAGTATATTTTTAACAGCAGGTTTTTTCAACAGATATTTTCATCAATACCAGATTTTGTTTGTTTTGTTTGGTGTACATATGTGAGAGAGAGAGAGATAAGGAGGGAGGGGGAGGGGGAGGGGAAAGGGAAGAAAGAGAGAGAGAGAGAGAGAGAGGAAGGGAAGGAGAGATCTAATAATTTACCCAGATAGATTTCTGGACTCAAACGTCTCCAAGTACCCAATTTTGTCCACTGATAACCACATAATTCTGAGAACAGAATGATAAATGGTTTATTTAGCACTCGAGAGGTTTCTATAGGAAAGCATGGATTTTAAGTGTCTTCATGATGAAATTTTGCTATAGGGAAATAAAAATACTTTTTAGAGGTGATTGTTTCCATGGAGGGCTATTCTATGAAACTGTGGGGCTTTGAGAATTACAGAGTGTGTAGATGTTTTGGAGAGACTTTTAGAACTCTAGCCATTAGTAAATGATATAAACCGGGGAGGCAGTACAGAATAGTGAGGAAGAACGGGAAACAAGGAAATCTATCTCTCTGCACCTCAGTTTTCTCTGCGGTACAAGGTGGCTAACAGTATCGACGCCTAGACTGTTGTGAGGACTAAATGGGTGAGTGTATGTGAAGTACTTCACACAGACCTAGTACGTGGTTGCTGTGATGGTGGAGGGTTGAACTAATCATCTCTTCCTGGGCTCTGTTCTATTTTCCTTTATTCTGCTTCGTAATAGAAGTACAACTTTCAGAGAGTGTTAGAGATTATATCCGCAATAAGAACTGTCATTCCCTGTGGTTCATCCACTAAATGTAGGAAATATTTATTGAGCCATTACTGTCTTCCAAGTATATGGCCAAGGGCAACGTAGCCCTTTGCCCGCTGGCCTGGGGCCTCACATCTTCCATCTTGCCCTTGGCTTTAGCACTTACACATATTCAGCTCCAGACTTGCTGAATTTTTAAATTTAGGTTTTTTTTTCTTTTGGTTTGGTATGGTTTTACATTCTACAATCATCTGGTCATCAAGGGAAGACAAGATAAAACACACACCCTCTTGAGATGAGAAACTTGAGAGATGAGACAAAAAGAGCCAGGCAAATGTGCTTCCTGGCATGTGAATATAAAGAACTCTTAAATACCTATTTATTAGGAAGTATGTAGAACATGGTACCCATAGTGAAGGATAATATGGATTTGCATCTTATGACCAAGTACAGCTCTTGCTACCTACCACTGACCTCTAAAATAATTGGAATTTCTGGAAGTAATTGTGAAAGCAAGATATCCCTTTTGAACCATAATGAGATGCTACCTTACACCCATTAGGATGGCTAGTATAAACAAACAAACAGAAAATAATAAGTTTGGCAATTATGTAGAGAAATTAGAACCTTTGTGTATGGCTAATGGAAATGTAAAATGGTACAGCCACTGTGGAAAACTAGGTAGAGGTCCCTCAAAAAATTAAAAGTAGACTTATAAGATCCAGCAATTTTACTTCCATGTGTAAACCCCCCAAAATTGGAAGCAGGGTCCTAAAGAGATATTTGTATACCCATACATTATTCATAATAGCAGAAAGGCAGAACAGCCCACATATTCACTGATGGATGAATACATAAACAAAATGAGGGATATCCATTCAATGGAATATAATTCAGCCTTAAAAAGGAAGGAAATTTGGATACATGCTATAACGTGGATGAGCCTTGAGGACATTATGATAAGTGAAATAAGCCAGTCACCAAAGGATAATTCTGTATGAGTCCACTTATATGAGGTACCTAGGGTAGTCAAATTCATAGAGACAGGAAGTAGGATGGTAGATACCAGGGGCTTCAGGGAGGTGGAGAATGGGGAGTTGTTTAATGAGTACAGTTTCAATTTTGCTGATGAAAGGAGCTCTGTGACTGGATGATGGTGATGACTGTACAACAATGTCGAATGTATTTAATCCCTCTGAACTGTACCCTTAAAAGTGGTTAAGGTATTAAATTTTATGTGTATTTTATCAGAATTAAAAAAAAATTGTTCTAAAGATATCCTTTTCAGGAAAAACAAAAAGACATTTTCACCACATACAATCATTGTATTAAAAGATTCTCTTTGGTTATTTGCTTCACGATTTAGTGATTACAGTATAAAATGTGAGTTTAAATTCCCAAATTTTCTATTTGGTTGTACTCATCTCTGAAATGGGCCAAAGAAATTTACTTAGCAGAAATAATGGAAATGGGTATCTGTAAAGTACTTTCACATCCTTGAATGAAAGGATCTAGTAACATGTCCTGCGTTACTTTTAATGCTTCTTAGTAAGAAAAGTTGTATGCTTGTGTACATAAAAAAACTGTATAAATAAAGAAATAACATTAGGTGATTCTTGGCTCTGCCAGTAATGTTTTGGAAGCACATCTGAGCAAAGACTAAATATACCTTGACATCACCAGGTTTTGGTTCTGTTCCATTAGTTTCCACCCTAGCGTTGAGCATGCTCTATATACATACTCCAGAGAGTGTGCTTACAAAACAGTGCTGAGCTTTGTATCCATGTAGATAATGATCACCAATCATTGTAAACACAGAACCTTTATTTTTTTTTTTTACTTTTTATACCTTTGTCTCCAAGGCACAATGTTTGTTGATTAAAAAAAAAGGAGAGATCGTGCAATGTCTAAAGGGTCCCAGAAGTCATTCAGGAGGCTGCCAGGGGTAGAATCTTTAAGAGTGCAAGCTGAGCGTCAGCACGATCTGGCTCTGCCTCATCTGAGCGTGTGACCTTGAAGAAGTCACTTGGCCTCTAAGCTTTAGTTTCCTTCTGCTTAAACCGGGTCTAGTAATTACTGCCTCGCAGATTTGTTGTGAAGATTTCAGTGACTGAGAAAATGTTTGTGGCCGCATGCCTGGTTCTCAGGAATGCTCTGTAAACAGTAACTGTGATTTTTAAGGATTGGGACACTGGTATTATTGGCCTTTGTGGTATTATTGCTACTTAAGTAAAAATAGTAACATTCTGGAAGGACTTGGCTCTTTAATTTCTACTTATGTTTTTGTGGTCCTTGGTGATTTTCTTTACATTGATTACTTATAACATAAACCAAATTGCTTATATAAATTTAAAGAGTGAAGCAAAAAAAGAAAAAGAAGAAGAAAATGAGCACAATAGGAGTTCTAAGGAAGAACGTAAGAGGAACAGAAATCTACCCACCGTTTGTCTCACAAGGAACAATAGGGGAGAATGCCACTTGTTTTTTTCTTTTGTTTTCTGATCCCCCTCCCATCAGGGTTCTTTCCTGACTACTGATCTGTATCCCACTAATACATTGCAGTCGCCCCATGAAGAGCCCTGACATTTTTTCTCGGCCCTCCCCACATCCCCAGTTATTTTCTACCTCTCTCTGAGGACGGGCTGTGTCTCTCATTTCCGTTGCTCTAGTGCTTATTTCAGGCCCTGACAAATTACACAAGTATTAATAATAATTCCTAACATTTGTGGAATCTTTAACACTTCTTATTTAGCCTATTTCTTTATGAGATAGATTTAAAAACAGGCAGAGTGAGCTCAACCTATTTACTAAGTGGCAGAGCCAGGATTCAAATTTCTTTTAGGGAGATTCCCAGCTCCACAGCCTGAGCAGCTCATCACTCTGCTAGGGCTGTTGACTGTGCTCCACAGTAGAACTTTGTATCGTTTGGTGCACGCGCATATGTGTGCACGTGCGTGTGTGTGTGCACGCACATACACATAGAAAAAAATTTCACAGAACAATATTACTCTGTGCTCTGTACTTTATTTTCTATTATATCCATTCTATTGTAGCTCATATAAAAGACAAAATGATGATCATAAGGCACAAAATTGATTTCATGATCCATTGGTTATATCTACAGTTTGAAAAACACTGCCTCTCACTGTCCCTGTTTGGCTGGGCTCCAGGTACATGGTAGCACCTCACCAGGAGCTTCATTTATGTTCTAGATTCTCACAGCAGTCCTGCAAGGTTAGCCCCATTTTCCAGTAAGGAAACCGAGGTTTGGGAGATTAATAACTTACCCTGAGTCAAACAGCTAATAAGCAGTAGAATCAGAACTCAAGACTGTCTGATACATAAACACACTCTCTCTCTCTCTCTCTCTATATATATATATATATATAGATATAGATATAGATATAGATATAGATATAGATATAGATATAGATATAGATAGATATAGATATAGATATATATGTTTGTTGAGCTGAATGATGTTCTCATCAGATATTTTACCCATTTTTTTCTATTACCCTATTCAAAAAGAATTTCCCAAAACTGTAACAAATATGAACATAGAACAAAGTTAAAAGATATTCCTTCTAGTACTATGTTTTTCATTTGGACAATTAGGTGATTTTGAAAAACTAAATCTTTTGTTACTTTTGCCAAAAAACTCAAGTCACACTCAGCGTTAAAAGAAGAATCAATTTAGAAATGAGTTTATTCATTTATGTGTCATGGGCTACTAAGTTTCAGGAGAAGATACTCAAAATCTTACCTTTCCAGAGCTAAGAGCCCTTTCTCTTTGCAGCATCTCATTGGCTGTAGAGGTGGAGAAATTCTGTTGGCCTGGTTACTTGGTTTCTTGTCTGTACTGTGGAAAACTTACATCTCACTTCCTCCAAAATAGAAGCAGTGTTGCTTGTGTTTCACTACCCTGATTTAGGGGCCCTAAGAAGTTTAGAGCAGACTCTGCAAAGGTGGATCCCAGGGCTGTTTCCTTGAGTTCCCAGATTTGGTGAGGAAGACCCGCATCATCTCTTCCCTGGCTTCCTGCTTGCTGTGATCCTAAGTGCAGCAGTGAGCTTTGTGGTATTCTCTCTTACAGGCTCATTCCTGTCACTCTTGACCTACCATGGGCAGGTCAGATCCGGAGGAGATGTGATAGTTCCAAAGACCTGTGTAGGACAAGAGGCAAAGGAGTGATGACATACACAGTAGGGCCAGTCCTAGAGGGAACTTTCAAAAACAAATACTGTATTCTTGAAAATGTAGACCTCACTTTGTGTTCAGAATTTCAGGAATAAGCAATATATATATATATATATAAAGGCACTTCGCAATTTTTTAAAACAGGTAGTTGTGTGTCCTTTGTACTCACAACCCAAAATAGTGAAGTATATTTCCCCAACAGAACACCAAGGTGAGATTATATTCAGGGGAATAGCTTGCTTATCTGAAAGGATCTGGAAAAATGGATTTCAAAATTTCTTTGGATGGCTTCTTTACATCTAGAGCACCTATCCTATTGGCACAAAGAAAATGTTTTCACTTGAAGAGGGATTCCATGGAAATGCGATATTTATGATTTCACCTCAAGGGTTGGCACAGATCAAGAGCTATCATCTTTATATGATTAAACAAATTTATTTTTTTTGTATTTAATAGAGTTTTAAAATCAAAGCAAAAGCTAGGTATTTTTTAAACAGCCCACTCTGCTCTTTTGGTATTTCCTTTCCCTTAGTTGTCTTCAGCAGCTTCAAAAAAGTTAATCAGAGCTGTCTCTTTAAGACTTCTTCTTTATTACCTGGTTTTCTTTTCCCTTATTTTCTTCTTGAGAACAAAACTCAAAGAGAGAAGATGTGGGTATGCTGTTACTCGTAAAGAAATACAACTGGATTCCAGCCTAATGTAGTCGGGCCTTTGTTTCCGACACTGAAGTCTTCATTAAGGCCCCTGGAACTGCTCCCTGGAGCTCCTGACCTTTTTGTATCGAAAGAGGACTTTACACGACTTAAATTCTTTTTCCTTTGTTGGTGAACAATGTTCTTTTCTTCTGAATGTGGATGATGATCGGTTCATTCAGAGGCTACAGGATTAAAAAAAAAGAAAGAAAGAAAGAAAGAAACCAAGATTTCAAGCAACTTCAGGTGATTCCCTCATTCTTGAAACAGGGAGATGAGCTGCCCTTCAAAAAGGTCCTCAGATTAGAAATGAAAATGTAGCTCTGAGGACTTGAAGAAACAGGGGTAGCAGCTATTGAGAAATATTTTAATAGAGAGCAGTTTCCTGGTTTGAGACTGAAATGATTAGGGTAAAGTAAAGTGTTGTGCTTTATCTGCCTAGTTTGTAACCACTTGTACAGTTTTTGTCTTGGTCCTGGGTCGTTTTAAGTATCTGAAGGTTAGTGGGTAGGATTTCTTTTTAGGATAATGAGAGGCTTGTTTTCTAGTAGTCAACACAAAAGGTCTAGTAAGACTGTAGTTTTCAGTCTTGCAGTTGTGTTGAGGGATTATCAATTTACTACACTAAATGCTTTGATTCAGAGTGGCCGTTTTTGGGTCACACGCCTAATATGAACTTGGTTATGTTAGTAACAAAGGAAAAAATTACTACTGAATGTGGCACAAAAGATTTTAAAAAGAGTACACTTTGAACCATGATGAAAAGCAGGTTTTATACTAATGCTCCATTTAAAATATTACATTGAACAAGAGCTTTGTTTTCCTAACTGTACCATGCCAGCTAACTCTTATTAAATGAGGTTTAATTGTGTACTTTCAGACAAAAATATAGTACTTAGGCTAATAATTTTAGTGTGTATCTACATGAAGGTTATGTGCCCTACCATAAATATCTATATTAAAAACATTTTTACACCACTTATTTATACTATTAGTTTATTAACTTCATTGTTGGAGGTGGATACTTTAAATAATAATATCTATCAGAAATGATAATTAATTTGACCTTTATCTGCTCTTATAGTATGTGTCTACTGTGAGCACTTTCATTACTTTTTAAAGATAAAGTAATAATTTCTTGTTTGGCAAGTGGACGAAAGTAGAATGGGTAGAAACCAAAATGAACACCATGCATAAAACTTACTGGCACATTAAAATAGACATCTTTCACAAATTGCCTGCTGGTTTTAAACAATAACATAGCTTCAGTTGGTTAATGTTCTAATAAATCATTTGTTTCATTCAGCAAGTTTTGATTGAAATTTGCTCATTTTGAAATATATATTTGGCGTGTTTTAACAAAAAGAAATATTCTTACTTACCAAACTATTTTCCTCCATCTCATACTGCTAAATAAAAATGTGATTGCCTAATATATCCATTTAGATTGACAGTATAGATTTTAGTGGAGACCCTTATGTAATGGAAAATGCTCAAACTTAACTTTTTTCTTTTTATGGAAGTCAGTATTGACTTGGTGAAAATTAGTAGAGCTTCCTTAAGGCCTACGGAGTATCTGAGGTCTCTGTTTTAAGCTCAGCATAAAGTAGCTGTTGGCATTGGTCACGGACTCAGAGTCAGCTGACTCCTCTTTCTACAAAGAAGCCCACTCTAGTTTCCAGTTTTCGGAGAGATTTATCCTCTTCAAGGAATTTCCTAAAGAGAGGAAGGTGAGGGAAGTAGCAGCAGAGAGACCCTGATTATGAAAGAGGTGATTGAACTTTAAATAGGTGTCCCTGTGCCTGTGCCTGTTCTCTTGAACCAACAAAACCACCATTCCCAACCAAATGTGTTAGTACAATGAGCCCTGTCATCACTTAAGGAAAAACAGTTGTCTTTTAAAAACAAAGCATTTTTTTTTTTTTTTGTAGTTAGCTTAGATAATGTCTTTCCAGAGTGCACTTTGAAAACCAGGTACTTTATCAAACTCTAAACCTCTTACTGGATGCACATTTGCTCTGTGAGAGGAATCTGAAGGAAAAGATGTTCAGGTCATAAAAGCCGAGATGGGCAAAGAAATGGTCCTGTCTTTAATATAAGCAAAGAGACCATCTGTCACGTCTCCCAGTGGGCTCCAAGCTGATTTAACCTGTCCTCTTTCAGCCCTTTTATCTCTTCAAACACCAATCCTCAAAGAGTCACTCAGTTTGGGCTCCCGAGTATAATACCGCTCATAGTTCAGGGCCTTGGGGGAAAGTGGGAGGAAAGTCAGAAGGGTGAGGAATTATGGGTGCCAGCCTTCTCTCACCTGACCACATGTGTCTGTAAACCTCATGGCAACGACGAAAGGAAGAGAAATCGCATAGGTTAGTAGAATCTTAGAGTTGATAATAATAGAATAAGAGCAGTTTGTTTGTTTGTTCGTTTTGTTTAAATCTGAAGTACAGTGATGGTTATTCCCCTAACAAGGAACTCTTACCATTGTTTGATGATTTAGTTTTTGATTCTAAATTCAGTAGATTTCAGGGAGACCTTAAATTTGTGTCTCGGGATTTTTTAGTTCAATTCGATAATCATTTTGAAACATCATATGACCAGTGATTTTCAGCACTTTTGGGCCATATTAGCCACTTAATCAATCTTGTGCAAATAAAGTGCCCTTTTCAATACCTCTTTAATTTAAGATTGTGCTTAGGTACATATTTTTTGCTGGCACACCATCTATTTTCTACATCCATTTCGCCCTCAGCAGTCTTAAAACTGAGACAACAGGGAAAGTATGGGGGGCTCTCCAAGGGTCATTTTTCTTCATGGCTAGAGAAGAGAAAAGTCTGCCTTCTTAATCTTCCTTCTCAGGCTTTTGAGAAACGAGCATCAGTCCAGCCTTCAGGCCAGGCGAGATATGAGGCTGGTGGTGATTCCCTTGAGTCCAGCACTGGTGGAAAAGTCAAATCTTTTCTTGTTCCTATAGCTGTGCATCTCATCATTCTATCACCTTTATTCAAAGTAGCCAATTGGATTCTTTTCTGCTGTCCATATTCTTGTGGCCTGAGTCATTAGAACCTTCCAGAAGAAAACTTAAATGGCCTACTTAAGCTTAGGTACAAGAATCTCTCTTGAAACCCAGCAGGAGGCATATATTTCAAGACTAAATTAATTGTAGCTCCTCCCAAAGCAGATGACTAGGAAATTCTATTTAAATAAAAATAATTTTATTACGATGCACATCACAATGGGTTTCAGGTTATCCAGCTCTTGCAGTTAATAATGAGATTCTGTGAGTCATATAATCCTGATGCAGAGATAATATGGGGATAGGCTACTACAAATCAGAGGGGTTCTCTTCATGAATAGAGGTGCCACTGGCCCCATTATACATTATCTTTGGACAAAAAAAAGATTGTCCCGTTCGAACACGTGGAAAGATTCTCAATCCCGGAAGAATATTTTACCAGTAGAGAAAATATCCTAGTTTATTCATTAGCGCAAATGTGAAAATACTTAACAATTTTGCTTTGAGGTACAAATTTCAACTAATCATGGTTTTGGTATTTTTCCAATATCACATTTGGATTGACAATTTATATAACTCTCTTAATATAAACTTCCTTAAATAATTATATCTTCATTTTTTTCTATTTAAGCAGATAATACTACCAGGAAGGCATTTTTAAAAATCAAACCTTTTTCTTCTTCAGTTTCTTCTTAAGAAGACACACTTCAACAGATTCCTTTTTTTAATGTTCAGTGGTCTAGAAGTTATTTTGGACTGCACTCTACAATGAAAAATTAATGGAGAGGTTGTTTTGTAAACAGGCATTTGCAACCTTATAACTCATGATTATAGTGAATTTTGGTTTTTTGAATTTTAATTCTGTTCTGAAAGCACTGGAATGAAAAGAGGCTACAGTAATAACATTCACTATTTCGGGGTACTTAGGAACCTGTTTTATTCACTGGAACAATGAGGAAAAATCTGGATCCCTTTAATGAGCACACGGATGAGGAACTGTGGAACGCCTTAAAAGAGGTAATTTATAAAATGTAATTAACCTGTTGGCATTAGTATGTATGTATGTATGTACGTTTATTGCATTGCAGGTAATTAAGGCAGAACTTTGGTGCCTCATGTTTTCATTTTAACTTTTTTTCCTAGAACCCAAAGCAACTATATACATTATCTTACTTGTCCTTAGCAGAGCACTAAACTCGAAGTTATAATTATGGGTTCAAATTCTACTAGTGACCTAGTGGCTAATTAATTACACTACAATATTTGTTTTGCTCCTCTGGTCTTAGGGAACATCTACTAAGTGGAGACAATAATGTTTTTTCATTATTAACTGAAAGATAAATGAGGTCATACTAATATAATACTTTGAAGTTTTATAAGAAAGTGTTTATAAAGGTAAATTATACAGTTAGAATGTAATAATAATCATTTATTGGCAAACATGTTTTACTGCCGCAGAGTGAATGCAGAACTCTGGAGCTTTCGCTTCATTTTTATATTGATACATTCATTTCTAGAGTATTTTCTATTATCTACATAGTGTTCCCCTTTAGACTACTTCTTTGAATTTCCTTTCCCTTGCATGAAAAAGATTTTGACTGTTTAGGTGCTGTTGATCTGTATATTTTAATACTAATTATTTTGTGTATTTGCCCTAGTTTTGCAAATTGATTAATCTACTGGATGGTAGAAACTATATCTACACTTCTAAATTATAGACAGACTTCTCACCCTTCAAAGGACCTAGTTCAATCTTTTGCTTTTAAAAAGTAAGCAATTAATAAACAGGCACTGAATGTTTACTAACATTCTCTTCATTTCAGAGAAGGGCGGCTCATTTCTTAAAAAACAAAACCAAAAAACCCCACGAATCTCAGTCATCAGTTGCTCGCATTGTTGTTGTTTTGAATCTGTATTTGTCCTTTCCTGTCACCCTTCCAGGGATAGGGAATCTGAAATCTTTAATCTAGAGATGAGCTTTGATAGTGAGCAAGCAGATTTGGAGGCCCGACAATTTCCTGCCAGTAATTCTGGTTTCTGAAGGCATGTCGGCACTGAGACTTCACACACCCACCCTGCTTTCCAGCAACCGGGGATTTTATTTTCCTAACTCAGGCCGACTACTTCACTTTCTCCTCCTTGAAAAGCAATGGACCTCTAATTTCATTTAAGCTGGTGAGTCCTGCAGTGAATTTCTAGAAGAGTGGTGGGGAGAATAGTTAGCCATCAAATATAAAGAAAAGGAGGATGATCCACTGCTCTTGCACTCAGGGCACATTTAGTGGTGAAATTGTGACACACCTTAAAAAACAAGACTTACTGGTAAATTATTTTTCTATTTGTTTCAGAGCTTGAGATCTCTCTTCTTGGATTCTAAGATAGTAAAATTACTCTAGAAACACACTGTTCCATGGACGGTGGAAAAATGTTAATTGAGAGACAAATCCTTCGAATTTGGCTGTAACTTATTTCATCTGTAGGAGCAAAAATTAAAATAAAATTTAGTAGCCTCTCAGAATTCTAAAAATGATGAGATGGTGAAAGTGGTAGATAATACTAAGATCTGCCTTTATTTAAACTACATTTGGAACTTTCTGTGAATACAAATAAATATGAATTTATTTCACAAAGTAAAGTCAGTAGTTTTCATGTATTGCTTCTGGAATTGACCTTGTTGTCTCAGTGATACCTTTGAGAGTAAGAAATCATCCCATTATTGTATTTTTCTAGGAATTATTTCTTTGTGACTTTTGTTTTTTCCAGTGAAAGATTGGTATCCTAATTTGCCACATCTTTCATTAAAAAACATAGAAAGCAAAGAAGTCAGAGTATAGGTAACTAAAAACCCTAGTCAGCTGGTTTATAAACAATGCCAAAATGACAATGGAAATCCAAACTCGTAGGGTTGGCTTACGAGCAGTAAGAGGGCACTGCATTTTTCCTTTTATGAAGTTCAAACCAAAGGAAAAGATGCTTTTTAAAAAACTCTTCTTAGTTCTGCCTTCTTCTTCTCCCTTAGCAGAGATGGACATTCAGAAGGGAGATAGTTCTATGGCTGTTGCTCATCTCATGTTGGTTATTTTTTGAAATATGCTAAAATACAATTTTCATATATGTACTGAAAAATAGCCAGCTGTAAACTAGAGAAAGTTCACTAGAAGTTAGTGCTGATTTGAGGAGCCTAAGAAGCAATGGTAGCTCTATAAATATAACATAAGTAATTGCTAAAGATTAAGCGGTTTATCAGTAAAAGGTCAACAGATGCAAGACTATTTTATCTATATGCATATAGTCTCAGTACTGATAAATGCCAAGAAGAAAAATGCAGTAGAACATGGAGAGAGGTTAGCTGACAGAATTATTAATAATAGGCAATATCTATTGATCTCTTGCTTTGTATCAAGTACTGGTGTAAACTCTAAACATACTGACTCATACCCCAACAATATTAGGAGGTAGACAGCTTTATTATTATTATATTATAGTCTTATTTAGAGGTTAAGAAGCTAAGGTAGAGAAAGTTAAGGAGCTTGCCCAATTGGCAGAGCCAGCTGGGACTCATGCCCAGGCTATTTGGCTTCAGGGCCCCAATTTTTTATTTTAAAAATTTTAGATCACAGGAAAGTCAAAGGAATAGTCTGACGAACACACATATACCCTTCAACTAGATTCGCTAGTTGTTAATATTTTGCCACATTTCCTTCCTCTCCTCTACAATCTACATTTTGCTGAACCATTTGAAAGTAAGTTACAGAAATCTTTATTAGGAGTTGTAATTCACTCTTATATGTGTAAATATATACCTTATAGGAATAAGGACATTCTCTTGCATAATACAGTTATCTCACTCAAGAAATTTACTAGTAATATTACGCTGTTATGTAATGTTTTCAAATTCTCCAGTTGTAATTCCTAGTTACCATGTTATACTGCCTCAGTTCTCCCTCTCTTGGTTCCGGTACTTAACATGAGTGTATGATAACACTACAGAGGGTCTTCATATTCCTGTCATTCTCATGACCATCCCTGACTCATAAATGAAGACAGCCTCAGAAAACAGTGGCTTCTGGAATACGTGTTCGTGGTTCTTCATCTCACAACCCTTACTGTTCATCAGGCAGATATGGACAATCTGAATGAGGGTCAAAAGACCGGTTTGCATATACAGATGTTACCAAAGTCAGCTCAGCAGGAAAAGCTGATAAAGACTTTGTCACTGTCATCCTTTTGACCAGTCCCATCACCTAGGGTGTAGATCTATGAATATATGTCATAAAAAGAATACTTAGTAGGTCCTCTTCCTTGTACTAGAGGAGGTTTGACTAAGTTGACATCTTCTGTTTCAGAATTTTCAGTACAAAGACTTGCACCACGATTCGAATCTTACACTTTAGATTTTGTATACCTTTCATGCTAAAGGTAAATGCCAAAACCATATTTGATCCTAACTCAGAATTTCCGTTTGTTGGTATTGGACTTCCATTACGAACACAACTCAAGATCACATTCATCGAAGTGCTTTAGCATTTAGGATACCATGAAAACGTTGCCCGCTTACCCTTGGTGTTTTGTTATTTGGCATTGTAATTCAGTGTTGCTGCCTACTGGCTATCACTCATCTATCTGTTAATCTCTTAATTTGAAGTATATTTATTTTTTTCTTCTTTAACTCTCAAGTATAGCCTAAGTTTGTTTCCCACTCTATAAAATTTCTCAAAAAGAAATATTAATTGAACTGAGCTCTACCACCCTGTATAGTTTCAGATTATCTTTGGTAATTAAGATTTTTAAAAAACCTATAATTACAACTTTCTGAAGCGAGATGAATATAAACATCTATCACCATAGTCTAAGAGAAATAAGATGTTATATTATACTCTGTTTTCCATGAGTTTTCGTACAGTGAAAAACATTTATGAGATTGAGGTAAATGCACTTGACTGGTCTAGCAATATAAGATTAAATTTGGGGAAGAATCATCACCGAAATCAACTCCAAATTTACTAATATATGAAGTGCAGTTTGTAATTTTTTAAACTTTAAAATCTTACGAAAGGACAAGATACTGATAAGATTAGAGAGCCACACTTCCTTCAATAATTTTTAGAAAACTGTTTCCCATAAAGATCCTTTTAACCTTTCTGTTTAGACTACAATGGGAGAAATAGCTTTATTTTTTGAGAGACTTTCTTAACTAATCCTTGGGATGGGTTCCTGGTAGACGTCATGTGTCAGAAATGGGGACACTGAGATAATTTCTTTTCACTGACTTTATTGGGGTATAATTTACAAACCAGAAAATCCCCCTCTTGTAAAAGTGATTGAGTGGTTTTGGTAAATTTATAATTATACAACCATCATGACAGTCCAGTTTTAGAACATTTCTATAACTCCAGTAGTTCCCTGTATCCATTTACAATTAACTCTCCGGTTTCTAGGCAACCACTCACTGTTCTGCTTTTTGTCTCTGTGAATTCCTGTAGTTAACTTTTAACTGAAATTGAAAAGGAACATTTATATTTTTTCTATATTTTACCTTGAGAATAATTTTATTTAGCATACTGTATATGTCCTAATGAAATTGGCACAACATGAACAGACTGTGTGTTCTGGTGGCAACCTAGAAGAATCTTGACTCCCATTAAGTTTGTGCTCTTAAGTCAGAACATTTCTGTCCTGAGTTGACCATCTTTCTCAGTGAACTGGAAGTAACTCTCCCTGTTGTGTGACCATACACACAAGATGCAGAAGTCTCAAGAATTTCAAAACTCTAATGTCTAGGAAGTTTGTCTATTTCAGTAGTAGTTTGTTTAGGAAAACACTTCTTTCTTTAAGAAGAATTTAGGAAACATTTTAAGAATAATTTAGGAAAATTCTTCTTTGTACATCCGCAGGTACAACTTAAAGAAGCCATCGAAGATCTTCCTGGTAAAATGGATACTGAATTAGCAGAATCTGGATCGAACTTCAGTGTTGGACAGAGACAGTTGGTGTGCCTTGCCAGGGCTATTCTGAAGAAAAATCGGATATTGATAATTGACGAAGCAACAGCAAATGTGGATCCAAGGTACAGAGCTTAGTGCCATGTAACGTGGAATCCGAATTTTAAATATGGTAAAATGAGAAACATTTAATGATGCTGGGAAGTTTTTCTAAGTCCTCTCTTTGCCCCAAAGATATCTTTATAACATTAATTCTGGCAAACAGTTAGGAAGAAACCAAACTATGTTATACAGTGTTAATGATATCATTAGCCTCAGAGAGCTGGATTTCTAAATTCAGCTCCTCATAATTTCAAGCGACTTGAAGGGAAGAGTATCTTCCATTGTTTCATGAAAAATAATAAATTTCTAAATAGACTTTATACTTCGTTTTTAAAGAACAAGACCATACGTAAAGTGTTGATTTTTAAAAACATTATAAAAATGTCATATGGTCTTTTTAAGTCTTAAGTTTCTTTACTCAACTAATTCAACTTCTTTGATTCCAGAACTGATGAGTTAATACAAAAGAAAATTCGTGAGAAATTTGCCCAGTGCACTGTACTCACCATTGCACACAGGTTGAACACCATTATCGACAGTGACAAGATTATGGTAAGACCCTCACCTGTGGAATTCCAGTTGTTTCCATTCATGTTCAATTTTTAATTTATCTTTTCTTATTAAGCTTGATAGAAGCCTGTAAAAAGTTAATGTTTTGTTACTTTTTCTTCTCATTCCTGACAGTAACTCAAATACTTAATTACACGTTCAGAATGTGCTATTAAATAATATATCCAATAATTTCATATTTTCATCCTAAAAATCTTATTTAAATTTGCATTTTTCTTTAAGATGGCCAACCATAAAAATATTCCAAAGCAAGATGTGGCTTCATATTACAGAGTGGTAAAACATAGTCTTTTTACTGCATCACAGTTGTTTTAGCATTTTGGATTCTCTTAATCAAAAATGCAGCCTTTCATTTAGACTACCAGGAGGTTGTTGGGAAAGGTTGCAGAATTTATCAGCTATTGGGATGTTCACAAGATGTATTTCAGAGGGGAGTCAATGAGAAGAAAGGGCCTAGTCAGAAAAACAAAGTATTTCGACAGGCAGGTTTAATATAGGAAATTCTTTGCATACGAAGTAGAGGGCTGGAAGAGTGAAAGGAAACACTGGAGTAGTAATTTTAGGAAGCAGCTACTGTTCCCTAGATACAGCTCCAGACCTAGGATCTCTAGGAGAGCCCCTAAAGTGTCAGTGCTCAGACCTCCAGGGAGGGGCCTCTGCCCAGCTGCTGGTCATCTTTGTGAAGGGAGGATGACGAGGCTGGTTCTCAATGCGTTAACAGAGACTGGAGGCCGGAACCAGTTTCTACTGCTGGCATGATGCTGGCACAAGTGGCAGAAGCCAAGTAGACCATTTGTTCTGCGTCCCACCTTCAGTCTGCTTCTGGTGCCCTCTACTGGAAGAACCTAACAAAAAGCCAGCTGGCCAAAGGGCTTCTGAAATGTGGTAGAGACCCAGATTTAGATCACAGATGAGAGTATAGAAACAGAGGTAGATCTGGGGCTGAGAGACTGTAGATAAATAACCAGCAAGTCTCTTACACAATAGAAGTGAGTACCGCACACATGGCAGTTTCCAAGCTTTGGTCTCTGATATGTCTAGTATCTTCTGTCCAAGTTTGATTGATTCTTTCTTCCTTAGTAATTCAGCCTTTTCCTTCCTTCTCTTTATTCCTTCTTCCCTTCCTTCCTTTGCTCTCTTCCTCTTTCTCTTTCTTTCTCACTTTCTCTTTTATTCTCTATTAATTGCTTGGTTTCAATAAATCTTAGAATGTGGTTTTATAAAATGAAAAGGAAATCATTCCTCAAATGGAAAATCTTTGGCTGCAGATAAGCCCAAAGAATGGAAGTTATTTTCAGGCTAAGCCCAGCCTGTGGCCATGGACAGATTTTCATCCATCTTATGGGTGCTAACTGTTGTCACTAGGCATCGCAGTATCTAGTGATGTTCTGATTAATTAGTAATGAAGAAGTAAATAGATAAAGAAGGCTTGTTTAGTGCATAAGAGGCAACAGATGGAGTTAACCAGTGAATTTTATGGTTCATACAAAACAGTTAAACCATCAGTAATAAATGATCATTAATGTTCAAACTTCCTTATGCACAATGGTGATGGAGCCGTCTCTTTTGACTTCTTGGGTGGTTTCTGGAATATTACCTCCCACCCTACTTCACATGCACATGCATCGTCAGGTGGGATCATCACATTGAGAAGATACCAGACTGTCAGCATTGAAGCAGCGCCTTTAGCCTTGTCACTCCCCAGTGCTGCTAGACATCTGGACTAGAACATTGCAGCAAGAAGCAGGCCACTCCAGCAAACTTTTGTGAATGACCTTGTGACATTCCAAGATTATTAGACTTCAGAAACCTTGTTTAGCATCAAGCATCCTTTGTCCTTCATTTTGTGTTCTTGAATGGTAATTGGAAAATAACCTTTCATTCCTACTTTTTACCTATCACTTTGTTGTTCTCATCTCTAGCATCGTATTTTGCAGACTGTTTCCAATAAATAAGTGCTGCTATGAAGTTTACCTGTTTCAAGCATTTTGTCAGGCTTTAGAAGCAGCAGCAGAAAGACGGCTTCATCTCCAGCCTAGTTGGAGGTGTCGTCAAATAAAATCTTTGCTCCTAAATGTACCATAAAGATTTATTTTTGGTATTTGATATTACAATATTGATGGTAGAAGCTTCCTTTTATGATATAATACTTAGAAATACTGTTCCCTTGGAATGTATGGTCAGTTGGGGAAACAGCAAGGAAAGACAGAATTTGGCAGACTTGTTAACTAATTACTCCTAAATCTTATCCATCAGCACTTGACCCACAGACCCAAACATCTAGTTCATGAGTATCCTCTTAACCAGTTTTGTTGCCATTATCAGAATGTATTCATTCGTTTAATGCTATACTTAACCAGCATCTTCTAGTAAATTTTGAGAGCCTCAAATTTTTCTCTCCTGATCAGTTTCTTTGTTCAAATCCTTAACATGATTTTACAAAGTAATTTATAGCCCAGCCTCTCCCGCCATTCTAGCCTTGTTCCACTTTGCTCTTACTCTTTCCTTTATAATTAAAGCTACATTGATAATCTCTCAGTTTTCCAATATTCACTCTCGCTTTTCTAGTTGTGCCCTCTCTGTCGCCAGATGTTGGTGGCTTAGACTGAAGTGCTAGCTGCAGATATGGTGAGATGGTTGGACTTGGGGTAGATAACCAAGTAGAGCCGAGCAGACTATGTGTTGGATTGAATGTGGGATATGAGGGGAGAGAGAGGAGTCAGTGCTGGCTTCTAGGTGTAGGATCAGAGCATCTGGGTGAATGGGGAAGACTGAGGGAGAAGTTGATTGAGAGAAGGGAAATGCAAAGGTTCTCTTTAGAGCATGTTACCTTTGCGATGACTGACCTTGTTTTCTGTGGTAGACCTTGCATTTCACCATGGAGCTACCCTTCCCACTCCCAACCCCACCCAGTCGTGAAAGACCTTCATTGTAGGACACCCTGGAGATGTCCTACGGTGATGTCACAGGAAGGTCCCACCAGGAGATGTAAACTTGGCCACTTATTTACATCTCGGTCAGAGCTGGTTTCTGTTGCTGACATCTTTGTAGAGAATGGCAGGATTAGATCTCAGGGCACTCAAGAGACATAATACATTTCCTAGCTTCAGAGTTGAGTTATACCCCAGGTGTAAACTTCGTATTTTATTCTAGAGCTTCTGATAACCAAATGGCTTTCAATTTGGCAAAACACCGTAAATAATGTTCTTTCTCAAACCTTTGATTTTTGAAGCAATTTTTTTTCCTTGCTTGCTATAGAAATACCTGTTTCCTTTGCAGAAAACAAGTGATTTGTCTATTCTGTTATTCTGAAAGCTTTAAGGACATAAAGACAAGTCAATCAGCCACAAAGCCTAATGCTCCAGAGGGCGAGTGGCCAGCCTAGGGAGTGGCTGGGGAAGTGACGGATGCTAATGAAGGGCATAACCAACAGTGTTGTCATCATAAAGTCGTGTAATTGCAAATGCTTAAGGTGTAATAATTACATTTTGTTGCACTGGTGAATACTTCTGCACAAAGACGGATGAATATGGTTTTGTTTACTGTAAGTAAATCAAACAAAAGCCTTGTTGGGAAACAACTGTGACCTAATTAATAGCTTTGTTTATGTGCTGGCTCTCCAAAGGGATTTACCCAGTTTTGGTTCATTAAGTGTCATTAATGTGTTAGGCTTAGAATTCTATTTTACAAAGATGTTCTCTCAATTTTAACTTTATTAAACATGATGTAGTTGTAATGACAGCTAATTTAATCTTCCTCATTCGCTCAGTTGCTACAAAACAGTGGAGCAAGACAGACGCTTTAGAAATCCTCTTTTGCCTAATACTCATCATATCTCTGCGTTAAAGACAGCTTCTTCCCTGTAGTTTTTAGGATTAACTGGTTACTTGTGACCTGTTTCCAGCCAATGGCACAGCTTTTTCCTCCAATCCCTGCACACTCAAGTTTATAACACCCCGGATTCTCCCTAGTAGTGGAGCAAAAGAAGCATGTGAAAATCTGCAGCTGCTAACAACATTATTTCCTGTTTTCAGTGCTTTCACTGTCAGCAGTTAGAGAATTCTTTGGGAATGAATTCTGGAGACCCGTAACCAAGGCTAAGAAACTCAGATTCCACTTCTTCTGTTTTATCCTTATGGTTTTATAATCTTTACCTTTCTTCCTAAACTCAAATGTCTTTTTAGTAGAGTTTTTCCCAGAGAAATCAAAACTAGAAACTATTTTAACATTCCACACAGAAAAGCACAAAAAGAACTCAGGGCTAACTAGTTTTATTTAAATTCTAGTTTTAATCATCACGGAACTTTCCTTTAATAAGCCTACATAGCCACAATTAGAGTATTTGAGAAAAGCTCCTTCAAAAATAGGCCAAGAGATTTCATTCATATTTTCAGAGGGAGAAAAAAACTAACATGAAGATAGCACAATTTGGAAGAAGAAATACTTTACGGGCGCGGGAGGGGGGTTACAG
Organism: Pteropus vampyrus; assembly: GCF_000151845.1. NCBI lineage: Eukaryota > Metazoa > Chordata > Mammalia > Chiroptera > Pteropodidae > Pteropus > Pteropus vampyrus. Next base: position 12,453,815 of record NW_011888802.1, on the reverse strand, counting down.
ACTTACAATAGCAGGAGCTTTGGGGGAGCAGCTGTGGAGGTCACTGTGACCTAGTCTTCATCCACCCAGATGAGAAGAATGATTTACCACTTCAAGACCTAAGAAAGGATTTTGAGTAATTATTGCCACAGAGAAAATCGCAGGCACCCATTTTACCAATCGAGAGACCTGGCTTCCAAGGTTGGATAACTGTTCCTGTGCCCCTTTGTCACCTGGCAGCCGAAAGCAGACATCTGAAACACAGATCTTGCTCCTCCCCACTCTACTTAATGTTCAGTGGGATCTCCCTTTATTGCTGGTCACCATATTGAAAGCTGTTCCAGGCATCTCTTTACCTCCACCCTGAACTGTCCCCACCTCTCCCTGCAGCCACCCCACTGTCACTGATGGCATCCTGGCAATTAAAATGGATTAAATTATTTTGTAATAGGTCCATTTAATTTTTATATCTAGGACAACTACCCGAATTATTTGCAGATACACAGGCCTGATAAACACATCTTCATTGAGCTTATGTAACTGACTGACTTATTATTCAACGTAATGTATTTTTCCTTAACCTACTAGAGAGCGGCAAGTGATTTGAGGGTGGCATTCCTGGAGAGATCCTGGGGCCGAGGGAATGCTGTCACTCCGACTCTAATGTGTGGTTTAGTTCATAGTTTAACATGGATTATAGGAAAAGTTGGGGCACAGCAGGAGATTCCAGGAGGCTTTTCTTATAGATAAAAAGATACTAAAATAAAAATTCAAGATTATACCCACTGATATGTATGAAAGGAAAATTGGGAGTCGCTTTATGTTTACTTGTTCTTAAAAATCTAGACTTTTTGACCTCAGGTTCAATGCAGAATCTGTCAATTGACAGACTGAGAGAGATGGAAAATGGGGCAGGTGGCACCCAGACCAACCCAGACTGCCAGCTGGCTGGGGTTGTGCCCCGCTGGGCTGTTAACCTTCCTTGAAGTTGCCACATCTCCCACAATAAAGAACAATTTGTCTGGAAGAAAAAAAAAAAACAAATAGACTTTTTGGTCAAACCAGTAAATGTGCAGGCTAAGCGGTTAAAATGCTATTCCTCACCTTTTTTTCAGTCCACATCCCAGCGCTGCTCTTGTAGCCCCCGGCGACTGAGTCTGCAGCTCTGCGCTCTTGCTCCTCCCGGGACTGATTCCTCTCCGACTGCGCCTTCTCTTTTTCCTCTTTTCCAATGTTTGGTATAAATGAGTTTCAAGCCTCCATCCCCTACCCTGGTCTGTCTCTCCCTCACTTTTCCTCTCCCTCTTGCCCACAGCCATCAACCTGAGGCACGTGGTCCTTCAAGTCTGTATCCCTCATCCTCTAATCCCTAATCTTAGCCAGCTTAACTCTTTCTCCCCTTGATCTTACCCTGTCATCTTGCCAGACTATGCCACTGGGCAGTCACCCAGTCATGCCCTGACTTTAGTTTCTTTTGTATTTAACCTTCAGCCAGCATGTTTTGGGTGCCTGTTATGTGTCACATATAATGCCAAGGCCTGGAGGTGCCACATAACCCTACCCTTAAGGAGATGACAAGCTCACTTCCATGTTGGCCCATGTTGTCTTCTTGGCCCATGTTGTTCCCTGTATCTGGAATGACCACTATCCACCCACCCTCCCCATTTCTATATGTTCAAGTCTATCCACCTTCAAGGCCCAGTTCACTGCTCACTCTCCTTGAAGTTCATCCTCAGAACCTCTGGCCAGAAGTCATCTCTTCTACTGCTAACTTCCTCTTTGTTGGGCTTTTTTTCTTGCATTATAGACACTCGATGATTTTTTTCTCTGTCCTTTGAGTATAGGCTCCTTTAAAGGCAGGGGCTAGGACTTACATACCTCTGCCCTTTCCACAGCATCTAGCATAATGGCATGAATGTAGTTAAGTACGCAGTAAACGTTAGCTGAATAAATTCAAGAATTAATGAAAGTTTTCTTAAATTTTCCTCAAATGTGTTTTGGCCATGTGTTACTTGCTCTTTATTAATCCTGATAGTTTAATAAAATTGGTTTTCTTTTTTCTGTGACTATATACCAGACACAGTAAATAATTTTAGCCTGAGTATAATAAAATTGCAGTGGACAGCAGATAGGGGAAATGTTTCTGTTTATAGGCATATTCTCTTAAATTATACAAAGTTAATGTAAGTTATCCATATGGAAAGGTATCTTAAAAAATTGAATGTTAAAGTTCTCATCTCCCTTATTTTCCTTCTGATAATAAACAGTGTCTTCCTCTGGGTACTCACATGGAGAGGAAAGATTACAGGTTCAGACCTGAGGTCGAATCCCAGCTCTTCCATCTACTGATTCTACAGCCTTGGCCAAGTTATTTAACTTAACTGTACCTCAGTCTTCATCTCTGGCTCTTAGCTTCTCGTTAGACTCTATCTTGCTCATCTTTGAATCTCCCATCCTTAGAATGGTGCTTTGGTAATAGGTACTAACTTAATACTTACTAGTTGGATGGATGGATGGATGGATGGATGGATGGATGGATGGATGGATGGATGGATAGATGGATGGATAGATGGATGGATATTATGTACTGTGTTTGTCTACTCTATCTTGAGGATTAACAGCGATGACTATAAAGCATGTGGCAGAGTGAGTGCTCAACATAACTATTTTTATTTTCCTTTTCAAATTCAGAAGACTGTTATTTTCACTATGGGGTGATTTTGTTGATCTTATAATAGCTATACTCTTTGTTATATGGCATTTGTATGTCAAGGCATCTCATCTCTCAAACCTTGTAAATTCATTTATTTGGGGCTATACTAACGTAGTTCATTTTAAGATACCGTATTTTATTTTAATGCATGTCAAAAGAGTATTAAAGAGATATATTTATTTTGCATTTTAAAGTTATCTTACATAAGTTAAAATTTAACTTCTAATAAATTATCAAGCAATATAACAAATCATCACAGTTCTGTCTCACACACCTCAAATTGAAAACTCCCCTTATAAAATTTAATGCATAAGTATTAAATTACTAATACATATAAGGCTCAAAATATTTTGACCAAAATAATATTTCTGTCATTTATATTGTTTATCCTATTGTTTTTTAAGAGCATTCATTTTTTCCTGGCTCTGCTTTTTCAGATTCCAGTCAATTCTGAGAACTACTCATCTCAGTGGCATTCATGTGTTTTCAGACAATATGTGAGAAAATGGGAAAATTTACTATTCATTCAAATTCGAATAAATAGAAAGTTGGACAAGGACAAACTATTAGTAATACTTCCATTAAAAATTATGTAAAGGCTTTATAGTCAGAGAACCCCTTTTTCACTAACTCTGAAGTGGTGATTTTAAAAAATTTACTTGTAGCTTTTGCAGAATATAAAGTTTTTCATTGTATGAAGTAATTTGATCCACTTATTTACTTAGCCTTTAGCATGAGAAAGACCTATATTTTAAAATCGCATTTTTTTTTCTTCTTCACCATCAGGAGTGCTTGTGCTTTATAATGCTATGCTTAAGTAAAATTACACATTTGGGGCATCTAAATTGTCATGCCAAATTATAGGACATTTTAATTATTATGTGGATATGACAGATTCAATTATTCTTCAACTCTTTTGAGAAAGCTGCCCTTAGCAGTGATTCATAGTAGTAAACAAAAGATTAACATGTAAATGCTCTCTATAAAAGACTTAATAAATGTTTCCAATTCAATACCAGGGGACAGAATTAACTGTAATACCTAGATGTGGAAAAACAACCTGTGTCCTGCTTAGATTTTCAGCATATTCTGTTAAGATAAATTTACTGTAAATATGGCCTAAATGAAGAACTAAGTACCACTTAATATCAGAACTGTTTGCCTAGGTACATCATTTAAGCCAATTGTTTCAGACTTTTTTTTTCTCCCTCCGAAGCCACTAATAAGTAGAAATGCAGAGTTAAGAGCCCCTTTCTCTCCCTTTCAATTTCCAGTGGACATATTAATGAGCAATAAAAAGGCTGGAAGGCAGGCAGCTGAAGAGAGAAAAAGAAGCAAGGAAAGATAATTGTGAAAACAGATATTCAGATCCTCAGCGATTCAGATTGGGCTGCCCGTGCGGGCTGTGATCACTGGAATTTGGAGCTCAGTTTCTTAATTGTTTCTTTAGTCTTATCCAAAGAGAAAATTGGTTTTCTAGAGATTTCTTCAGTGCAGAACAATTATGCTAAAGCTGCTTAGGTAGCAACTCTTTGGGGTAGCCTTTCACTCTCAGAATAATAAGCTATAACCAAAGCCAACTTCAAGATGCACTTAATCTCTCTGACAAGGATATTGTCCCTCTTACCAGGTGACATAATCTAGGACTCTTAAGAAATTTCAGAAGCGTTTACTTCTTTTCTAAATATTGCTATTCTGTCAAACGAGCTCAGTAACTAATTTGCTGTCAGGTTACTGCCTACTTTTTAGATAAATTAGGTTTGATTTTCTTAAATCAAGAAATTTCCCAACTCTGAACGTATGTATAAATAGTCTTCAAAGATCAGAGTCTGAGAGCTAAAGCACTAATGAATTATAACAACGCAGAATGCCCTTGGCAGAATATAAAATACCGCAGGACTGCTGAGTGCCCATAATCATAGTTTAAAACTTTCGTTTTCTTCCTTTCCTATAACATTATAATAATAAAAGGTCGGGTTAGGCCTTTGTCTGCCTAGTAAAACAGGGTAATCAAACCATTTAAACACCAGCCAGGACTACCACCCAAATAGAGTCTCTCTATTCTCCCTCTTCCGCCCCTTTCCAAAATATTGTCTGAGTTATAATATGTTACTGCAGAACATTGTGTGCTAATGGGTTTCCTTCTGCTGATTAACAGGTTTTGGATTCAGGAAGACTGAAAGAATATGATGAGCCATATGTTTTGCTGCAAAATAAAGACAGCCTATTTTACAAGATGGTGCAACAACTGGGCAAGGCAGAAGCTGCTGCCCTCACTGAAATAGCAAAACAGGTGAGCGTGCCACAAAGAGTTATAATTAAAGTTCATCTCAACAGCTCGCTCCTCACAACCTGGCTCCAGGGAAATGGTAACAAGCACTCTGTGCCCTTTTCAATTACAAGCCTCCAGACACAAAGCTTCACGACTGGGTCTTAACAACACGTCCCAGGTTGAAGTCAGGTCTGCTAAAAATCAGCAGACGTGGTGGGGTGGGGTGTAGGATGTGTTCATGCTCACGTGTGCAAGCACGTGTGCCTAAGAGATTTCAGATTGGACTTTTCATACATTTGTACTCTATGTGCTCAGAGTCTCGTAGAGCGCAGAATACTCACATTTTGCAGATCCATTGGATTTCATTCTGATTGGTGCTCAGCACATTTGAGATGCAAATGCTGTCAAGGTACATCCAGGAAATTTGAGAGTTTGAGGGAAAAAATGTAGAATGTTGTTCATTGAGTCTAGGAAGATCTACCAGGGAAATGTGTAGATTCTTTTTGTTTTCTGTTTTATAATTTGTAAGGAAAACACCTACATGATGCTGCGACTTTCTCCGTAGGTTTCCCCCTAATTCTCTGTTGTTTAGAATTAGGTACACTTATTCCCTCTATGCTTTATCTGCCGTCTAGAAGATAAAATTGTCATCGGGACAAATCAAGAATTAATAATACCTTAATGTTATAGTGTGAAGGTGCTTGAAAGTTACAAAGCATTTTCATGGAGATGATGTATGAGAATTTGACACTGTATGGAATGAGAAAGGTGCTCAATTAATAACATTTAGATTATATGATATCTTAAAACAGTGGTGATGGAGTATCTTATTCTACAGATGTGCTAACTGAGGTCAGGTTTAAAGGACTTAGCCAGTGTCGTGCAGCTACCTGTTTTTCTTTCTGGAACAAAATGAGAGTTAGATTGATGGAAAGATGGAGGGAAAGAAGGAAAGTCTGGCGTTCTTGCCACTTGAGAGGCATGGCATAGGTGGAATGAGACCTCCAACAGTATGTGGTGAGGCTCCGCATCAAAACTGTTTATATCTGGGCATTATAATTATGGGCATGTTTTCCCTTTTTATGTATTTTTGTATTTCTCATATTTTAACTGTAAATTGAATTGTGTAATATTTTAAATACACATAAAAAGCACATAGGTCATAGAATTAGGAATCTTCATGATTTCCTGGTCCAGTAATCTTGTACCTAATTTAACAATATTAGTGGTAAATTACATTTGTGTAGTTCTTTATAATTTATCTTACATGGTTCTCACATATATGATTTCACTTAATCCTCGTGGTAGTTCTATTTTATCTCCCTTTATGGATGATGAAGAGATTGGATCAAGGGCTCACCTAAGGTCACAGAGCTGGTCAATGAATTGCTGGGTGCCACCCTAGGTACTACGTACTGTGTCCTTGTTTCATGTGGTGTTCACGTACTACGTACTGCTGCTCCTTATTTCATGTGGTGTTCACAGTGGGGCCAGTCCCTAAAGTTTACACAGTGGCAGATCATCACTCTTGGATTTTGATCCTACCAGAGGCCTAGGTCACCCCTGTGGAAAGTCATAAGGGAATACATATCTCTATTCTCATTCCGGCTGAAGATCTTTTTGACATTATTTCTGTATACAGTTAGTCCTCTTAGGAGAACAAATTGTCAGATTGTCAAATTTTAAATGTGCAAGCATCAGATAGATATCAGTGCATCATTCAAAACTGTAACACTAGGAGGATTAGCTAAGTCAACAAGCTTTTTACTCTAACAGATTAAAATTCATTCGTTTGAAAAGAAAACATCCGGGAAAAGGTACTTCCAAGTCACGTTTTCTTGACCATGTAGTTGCTTTTCCGATAATGTTGGTGCAGGCTAGCTGAGTCACTCTGCAATTGACCGTTTCAGATGATCCATGAAATAGTAGAGAAAGTACTTTTTAGAGACATAAAGTTGAAGAGTACATTAATTGCTATGGTTGCCATAACGAAGTTCCACAGAATTGGTGGCTTAAATGACAAATTTATCGCCTCATAGTTCTGGAGGCTAGAATTCTGAGCTCAAGGTGTGGGCAGGACTGGTTTCCTCTAAGGCCTCTCTTCTTGGCTTATAAATAGCCACCTCCTCTCTCTTTGTCTTCACATGGTCCTCCCTCTGTGTATGTCTGTATCCTAATGTTCTCTTATAAGGACACCAGTCATATTAGATCAAGGTCCACCATATGACTTCATTTTAACTTGACTGACCCTATCTCTAAATCCAATTACATTCTGAAGTATTAGAGGGTTAGTACTTCTACATATAAATTTTGAGGTACACAATTCAGCCCGTAACAAAGGATGAATGCCCATTATTCATTCTATTCTACTCCATGATGAAGCAAACTTAATTGAGGTTTTAGAAGTTGCTTTGTTCCACATGCATAACAGAGGTGCTGTTTTATCTATTCATGAAATTACCAGATGCAACCCAAAAATTACAAAATCTTAATATCCTAGATTCTAGGAGCCTGCACCATTTCCAATAGGTGGAAGAAGCACTTAGCAGCCACATGGACTTACATGTCACCCAAGGTCTCTCGGTCTCAGAGTCCTTACCTGTAGTGCAGGCACTACAGCACTACTCAGCTTCTTTACACTGTTGTTACAAGGATCAGATGAGAGAGTATATGCTTAAGTGCTTTGAAGGATATAGAGCATTTCACAAATATAAAAAAAAAATTCTACCTATTGCTGATAAAAGTTGGATTTTTTAAAAGGCTATCAATTGAATTCTTTCTTCTGAATAACCAAAAAAGTATCTAAAGTTCTAAGTAGCTTTAGAGACTTAGCTACTAATAAATAAATAAAATTTATTTCAATGGTTTTTAACAAATAATACATTTAATGCTACAAAAGACTTAGCTACTAATAAATAAATAAAATTTATTTCAATGGTTTTTAACAAATAATACATTTAATGCTACAAAAGTCAACAACTGTACTGTTTTTAATAGTTTTTTTTTAATTTATAAATAAAAAGGAAGTCACTGTACCACTCCTGTAGTATCTTTCCCATTTTCGACTGTTCAGTTGATATATTCTGTGCAACAAGAACTTGTACATATATGGCCTTTATGGCTATTCCTTATTTTTTTCCACTTAATATTACATATCGGATTATATCAATGCTTATAGTTATCTCACTCTTTTCAATAGCTACTTAGTATTAATGTGTTCTCCATTCCCTACTCCCCATTTTCTCTTCTAATTAAGTTAGTGGTTAGAATTTTATGTTTTTCCCTCAAAGAAGGAGGTCTCAGATTTACTTACTAATTCTTGTATTCTGTTTTACAGTATATCAGTTTCTGCTTTTATCTTTATTAATTCCTTCTTTCTTTGGTTTATTTTGTCGTGGCTTCCTCTCAAAGGCATTTGTTTTCTTTCTTTTCTTTCTTTGTTGCTTAATATAAATATTTTAAGGCTGTGAACTTTTCTCTGACTATTGTTCTAGCTATATCTTATAGATTTTGGTGTGCAGTATTTTTGTCATAGTTAAGTTTTTATATATAGATTTTGCAGTTTTGCTTTTGATTTCCTCTTTGGTCCAAGAATTATTCTAAAAGGAAGTCTTTAAAACTTCCTGGTAATATGGATTTGTTTGTTTTCTGCTTTACACCTCACTGTTGACTTTCATTGCCTTGTGATCAAAAAATGTCGCCTGTACTGTTAACACTCAGAAGCAGTAATTATTAATACAGGCAATTTTTTTTTAATATTCTTTCAGCATTTAAAAAGATGGACTATTGTCTATTAAAGTATAGAGTTCAATAACTTTTAATTAGATCTACTTCATTAATTACATTACTTAGGTCCTCTCTTTATTTATTTTGATCCATTTGATATGGCTTGGTTTAGAGAAATGAATTAGTATATATCATAACAAGTTCTACTTTGTAGTTCTTGTCATTTTTGTTTTGATAATTTTGATGCTATGATTTTTCTGTCCACAGATAGTCATGTCTTATGTTTTCACTATGAATTCTATTCTCTACTATTTTAAAGTGCTTTCCTTTGATTCATTTAATGCTATAGACTCTAAGTCCATGCTGGGTCAAAACTAAAATTGAGTCCCCTGCTTTCCCTTTTTTTTCATTTGTTAGGTATGTCTTGGATTGTCTTTTAATGTCAGTCTAAAGATGTGTCTCTCATAAATGGCATTTAGTTAAGCTTAGCTCTGAGATTTAATCTTAGCCCTTTTTTAAACAAATGTATTTAATTTATTTATATTTATTGAGATTACAGATTTGTTCTATTTTAGTTGTGTCATGTCGTGCTTTCAGTTTTTAGTGGTTTTTTTTTAACCTTTTAATTCGTAGCCTGTAATTTTTGGTTTTTTTGCTCATTGCTTTATGTATGTTCCTTTCATTTCTTCTAGGAATACGTTTTTTCTTTATTATTATTTGACTCATTATAAACAACAACATATTTGCCCTCTCTTTGTTCCACCACCAAATTTTAATTGTTTTCAGTAGTTTTCCTTCTACTGTTTACCTTCAAATCTTTAAAAATATTTAAGCCTCTATTATTCTACTTGTTTTCATTTATAGTGTCTCCATCTCTTAGTTGGCTAAACTTTGTGTTGTGATCCATAAGTGGGGCTGTGAAATCCATTTAGTCAGTCATGATCAGGGAATTTGAAGAAATGAAATAGAAAAGAATAGAATAGAAGAAAAATAACAATGTATCTTTCACAGTAATAGTAAATGTCTCGTGAAACTCCTTTAAGTACAGGTAAATATAGATAGTAAATCTGTACTGACTTGCAATGTAAAGTGAAATGTAGTTAGTATTATGGGTGGCAGTAAAAAGAAAAGGTTGGAAAACCATGTTCTCTATTATCTTAAAAGAGGATTCATTGGAATTAGAATCCTTGACTTACCATATATATGAAATATTTGTCTGCTGCATCTCTAAATTTTCTGGTTATAAAATTTTGAGGTCACTCTTTCTTTCACTTAATATGTTATCTTCACTCTAAAGTGTTTTGGCATTGTTTATTCATATGGATAAGTCTAAGGCCAAGTTAGACATAACAATCTTTCTGGGATGCCCAAAGGAATATTTTTCTCTCTCTATTTTGAAAGTTATTAGTTTTTCATAGGATATCATATACTCTTTGATCTCTAGATTCAAGTCTTCTTTTATTTTTGGAAGTTTAGTTGAATTGTATCTTCGAAATTTTTTTTATTGGATTCTCCTCTTTATCCTGTATATGTTGTCTGTCTTTTGTCTATTTTATAAAGCTACTTTCAACTTGATCTTTTAATTTACACTTATTTTGCTTGCTTTCCTAATCCTATCCTCCATGTTTTTTCATTCTGATTTTTCAGCAGTGTATAATCTACTTTGTGCTGCCATTAATAGGACTGTCATTTCTTTGATGTTTTCATTTTTCTCTTCCATTTCACCCTTGGCCTCTGTCAACTCATGGTTATCTTCTGTTGCTGTATCATGTTTGCCTATACTGTCAGATCTCCATTGTCCATGGGTTGATTATTCTACTACATTTTCTTTGAATGTATTGCATTATATTTTTTTCATAATTTTCACCTGTTCAGTGAATATTCATTCATCATGTACTTATCCTGTTCCTTTTTCTCACTTCTTTTGGTGTATTTTAAAGATCCCGTACTACGTTGTTGTTGTTGTTGTTGTTGTCGTTGTTGTTGTTGTTGTCGTTGTTATTATTATTCCTACTACTGAATTAAGTGAGTTTTTCCTAGACCAATTGTCTGCCAGAATCGTTGTGGCTAGGATATCATTTCAGGCTAAAGGGAATTCTTTGTATTTAATATAGAAGCTCCTTATGACCCAGAGAAAGAATATGTGTGTGTATGTGTATAAGAGAGAGAAAATTTGAGAATTTATATTTATTTAGCCTGCACTCCTCTGTAGCCTGCAGAGATGGGATGTTACAATGCTACTTGCATTTTAGAATCTCTCTTCTCTTAGGACCTCACAAATATACACACTTCAGGAAAGATGGTAATTCTATATGATTTCTCGTTGACATACCTTAGAATTTGCCAGAGTTGGAGAACTGTACTCTCCCTGATTGCTGTCTTGCTACAGCCCCATTGGATCCAGTTGCATATGGCAGCCCTTCCAGATATTTTGCCATTTGAGATTTAGATGACTCCTGATTTCATCAAAGATGGGTTTATTTTTGTATCTCACCTTAAACAAATTATAATGACCTAAACCCAAGAGAAGGTGGGGAAGAGGAACATGCCCTGAAATTGAACTATTATGGCATTGTCTCCTTTGATCTTCACTACCATTCTGAGTTGGCATTATCCCTTTTTGACAAATGGAGAAACTAAGGCAGAAGAGCCAAAGTAACTGCTCAAAGTCACCAGTTAGTGTTAGTACTCCAACTTATGTAATCTTTTAACTACTATTCTGCCTCCCGTGTTACCGTATTCACTGAATTAAAGGTGTCTTCACTATGACTCTGGGGTTCTGTAAAGATAAAATCAAAAGGGCCTCTCAGATGTTTTGTTTTCATCATTCACACTGGGTAATGCTGCTACTTTCTATGGACTAAGGGGCCACTTCTCTGAGCAGCATCATAACCACACCTAACACTTAACTTGGCGTGTTTTCAACATGTAGTTTATAGCCATTAATTAGTTCCTATGAGTTAAGTCATTGTCTCATTTCACAAATGAGGCAGCCAGTATTGGAGAGAGGTTAAGTGATTTTTCCAGCATCAGCAGTGAGTCCCGGGAGAGAGAGCTGAGATTGGACTTCTCCATCCCACAGAGTTCATTATAATTTCTCTAAAACAGGTTGAAACTAAGTTGAGTATTTAAATTCTAGCTTCTCAATAAAGCTACCATCATGGAATTAGATCTTATTACATGCAATAGAGCAATAAAAACTTCCCTGCATGGATAATGGTGAGCATTTATTTGCACTGTATTCAGAAGGCATTGACCAATATGTTGAATTCTGGCTCAAGACTTTGTCCGTTCATTCTCACTGAACTGTATGTATGGCCTAAGGTTAGTGCTTGGCCTGTACACAAGGACTCCGCTCAAAAGTGTTCAGTCATCTCAAGTACCTTCATAATCTGCATTATGAAAAAGATGCCTTCTCACACTTCTGCTGTTAGGCAGGGTATATTATAAAACCTGGTAACAGATCAGAAAAAGAAAGGTCAAATCAAGGAGTTTATACACAGGAAGCATGTTTTCAGTTTCAAGTATTTCAGACAATGAAACTAAGACTAGTTTAGTTAAAAGTTGCTAATAACATTTTCTTTATAAAAGAAATAACACCGAGGCTTATAAGGAAAGGAACTGGCTTATTTCGGGGAGGACTATCAAGTAGTAAAAAATAAAATGTATTTCCAGTTGTTCTTTTGACTGTTTTTAGTTTCATCAAGAAATAGGTTTTTTGGAGTATATAAGTACATAACCACATAAAATATGGCTACCTTTAAAAATGGAGGGAGATGAAATGAAATTAGCCCCAATACAGGCCTTATTTTTATATACTACCATTATAATGGAAATAGCCTCGGATTTCACCCAGTGGGGTCCAAGCTTTATTAAAGAATTTCTTATTTTTCTCCTTAAGTGATATATAGTATTTCATATATAATGTTTTTGGAATAGCAAGTATGCAAGTAACAAGAGAAAAGGTACACTTAATACGAAGGCGGCTGTCTCGGTGCTTTTCTTGTTCGTATGTGAAGTCCATTATATCCCATGATAACTTTGTTGACAGCATCCACAAATATATTTGGAGCCAGATTTTATAAAATAGATCCATGACACGTGTCAGCTCATGACACATGTCAGCATTAGATAGATGGTACATTTTCTGTTTTAAAGAATCAAACAAAACTTTTCACATTCTTCTTTGAAAAAAAAAATTACATTTAAACTCCTTTTTCACCCAAACACATTTTGTGATAAGAGCTCACAAGTCTTGACATTATATCATTTTGTTATGCGCATCTGTCAAGGAACCGAGATACGATACAGCTACTAAAAACTGATGATTGTGGAACAGAGAAACTTGACAGCATTTCATTTCCTTTATGTTCTGATTATACATTTATCAGAAAACCTGTATCTCTTCTAGTTCAGCTAGAAATTGGTAGAATTCAGGAACTCAAAGGCTTGGCAAAGAACTGCCCTATTATTTGGTATCATCTTACATTTTAGAGAAGTTGCTTGGTTGAGTCATTGTTAAAGCTTTTGCTTCTCTTTTCATTATTGTGGCCCACTATCCACAGATCACATTTCTATAGGCTCTATAACTGCTTTGCTGCACAAATTAAATGCCGGGACATTTCATACATATACGCCTGCGTTTCAATGCTTGTCAGTCAGAGTTTATAAAATATAGGGATTACAACCTGATATTAACATCCAAATCTATTGTGCTCATTTTATGTGTGAAAATGAGAAACCCTCATGCAGACGCAAGATGTCCCAGCCTCTTTGTCACCCTGTTTTTAATTTATCTCCAGGTTTTGAGTCAGTAAAATGATTTTGCTTATCAATTTAATGTAGTGATAAAACATATCTGTAAATCAGAATGATCGGAATTAAAGTGGATCTACAGGTTGTCTGGCACTAAACCCAGCCCCATGGAAGCTTTTAATGGGGCGACTTTTGTAATGGAATAAATGAATACATCCCTGTTTTCTTTTTCTAATTGTGCCTCCACTAATGATATGATTTGCTTTACATGAAAAAGTAGACATTGAAATGCATTGCCTTGGGGTGGAGGAGTTTAAATCTTTTTATGCCCATCTTTTTTTTTTTTTAACAGGTGTACTTCAAAAGGAATTATCCAGATATTACTCAGAATGGCCATGTGGCTACGAACACTTCCAATGGACAGCCCTCAGCCTTAACTATTTTTGAGACTGCACTGTGATTCTGCTACGATGTCAAGTCTTATTTCGAAGGCATTTTTCCAATAGTGTTTGCACCATGTAAACTATACTCTATTTTTTTTTACACTAGCAGCAAGTTATTTACATACACATGATGTTAGTTTGTTTGGAATTTTCTCCTCCAACTTCACCCAATGATTTTAAGCTCTAACAAAATTACTTTTTATTTTTATTTATATTTATATGTTATAGTATTTTTTCTTTATCCAAATCAGAGGTGCAGGCCACCAATTAAAGCTGTCTACCAGGTTTGTGCCTTAAAAGACTCTGGAGCAAAAGCTCATTTTGTAAGGTATGAGGCAAAGTTGTAATAGATTTTTTTTTACTAGCCCTAAATTACAAATTACTTTCCATTTTTATCAGAGATTCTATTTACTTGAAAATTGTGTGAGGTTGCCATTTTGTCTCACCACTTTATATAACATAACTAGGATCCATTATTTCCTCCCACAGGCCTCTGGTTAAAATAGTACACATAAAATTAATAGGAAAAACAAAAAAATTATCCTTTAGTATAAGCGGCATTATGGTAGGGAGAGGCTCCTCAACACCCCACCCCCACCCCAAAAAAGATATATAGTTAGAATATAGAAAGACATTTTAATTATATGTTCTAAAAGAAAAGGAAGAGAAAAAAATGCTTTCTCAAAATAGGAGCCATTATAGGTGATTTAATAATGAGGCAACAAGTGCAATCGCCTATCGTCTTTTAGATTTGTGTGACTTTGGCATGGGAGCCGTTGCTGTTTTAGACTGATCGTGGTGATATTTTCAAAAAAGGCCAATCCGCTAACAGTAATCCCTAAAAATGTAGTAATGTTCTATTTGGATTTCTGGTTTACCGATGGCTACCCCTCAGTTGACTATAAGCCTTTTGGTTTAGCCTTTATTAAAATCCTTTCTAAATTGCATATATAGGCACTCCTGAGTTGGTGAGAAAAACCAAAAATCATTGCAAACATTGACTGTAATTACATAGTATGTTCTTAGGATGCATCCAGAAGGTTCTCTTTTATGAGCATATCTAGGTTAGTTTCCTCCTAACCACTAATAGCAGTTTGTTTAGGCCTTTCTGATTAGTAAATCAACAAACCACAATATTTCCTAGGGCTTGCTGTACTTTATTTCCCTGTGGGTCTTTAGTTTTTCTTGATGATGGTGGCTATAGTATGTCGAGTTTAAGTTATAGAGGTTTTACTGTCATGGTTTTAAGTGGACTCTCATGACCTCTCAGAATAAGGTGCAACTACCCTCAAGTTGCATATATTAACATACATACCTTCATATAGCAGGGTATTGGACTCTCAGCAGAGAGAAACAGATGTTTTATAGAATCAAGCCTTAAAAAGCACACACAGAGTAAATTACAAAAATACAGTGAATGTAGCTATTGAAGTCTTCATATTTAGAAATAATATGTGTAATGTTTAGTCCAGTAAACCAGTAGGTTGGTTAATAGTCAAGGTTAGTAGTTCAGAAGACTGAAATGACAACACTAGTGATAATGAGGATTGTTAAAACAGCGAAAATATTTGGAGTGTGTGTGCGTTTATGTTGTCTTTAAAGGTTAAAGGCAGTTAAAAATGTTTGTATTTTATTTCTGTTTTAACATCATCATAGAATTTTGTTTTTAATGATCAAAATTCAATTGAAATAAATGACAGTTTTCATCTACACAAAGAGATCTGTATTTTTGTTCTTAGAGGGATTCCTGACTCACATTCTCGCTGTTGAAAGCCAACGCGTTTTCCTGAGTTCAAAAAATATCTTCCATTACCGACTGGTTCCATTAGCTACTAGGTGTACCATATATTCTAAACAGATAGATGGATTTCAGATAGATTGAAATAGTTGCATTGAAGCAAACCCCTTTGCACCATTTCCAAGGAGAAAGCTTATGCCCTACACTCGAAGAGTATTAAACAGTTGAGGTCTTTGTTTTTAGGAAGGTGACTTTGCCCTAAACTAACAAGAAACATCTATTGCTGCTACATTCAAAACACTGTGGGACGTTGGTTCTCAAAGTGTGGCCCCTGGACCAGCAGCATCAGCATCACCTGAGAACCATTAGAAGTGTACATTCTTGTGTCTTACTCCATATCTACTGAAACTTGTGTCTTACTCCATATCTACAGAAACTCTGGTGGTGGGATCAATAATCTGTGTCTTAACAAGCACTGAGGGATGATGCTGATGGCAGACTAAAGTCTGAGAACCAGTACCATAAAACATAAAGAACTCCTAAAACTCATTAAGAAAAACAGCCCAATTAGGGAAATGGACACAGAGAATTAAATAGGCACTTCACAAAAGAGAATATTCAAATGGCCCATAACTGGAAAAGTGCTCACTCTTGTTAGTTACCAGGGCAATGGAAATTAAAACCACAATGAGATACCACTAAACACCCACTAGAAGGCTAAAATTAAAAAGGCTGAGAATACCAATCAAGTGCCAATGGAGCAGTGGGAACATACACTACTCTGTGTATAAAAAAGTGTATATTAAAAAAATAACAATAACAATTGGACAGCATTTACTCAAGCTGCACACCCTGTGGTCCATTTATTCTACCCCAAACATATACACATGTGCTCCAAGAGATGCGTTCAAGGATGTTCCTAGTAACGTAATTCCTAACAGCCCCAAACTGGAAATAATCCAAATGCTCAGCAGCAGCAGAAGGAAAATGAACTGTGATGTAACAGAATACTCCACAGCAATGAAAGCAATTAAACTACATCAACAACACAGGTGAATCTCACAAATTTAAGCCTGACCCAAAAGAATATTTCTATTTATATAGTTTAAACATAGTCATGACTATAGTGTTCAAAGTCAGAACAGTGCTTCACCTTGGAAAGGTGGATGGTGTGGCAATTGAGAGAAATAAAGGGGGAACTTCTGGGGATGCTTAAAATGATTTGGAGCTCAGGATGGTGGGCTCTTCACTTATTTGCTGCACTTTTCGATTGCATGTCATATGTCACAATTGAATTAACTAAAAAAAGTTAACTAAAAACAGTTAGCCTGTTTTTCTTTTAAAATATCAATAAATTCAGTAGCTCAGTTGTCTAATAGTGACTGATCTGCATCTGGGAAGTTATTTCTCCTTAAAATATGAGGGTGTTTAAGGGTTGTCGTGTGGCTCATAGGAAATGGCCTCATTTGAAGTTCTTAGTATATGAGAGATCAAGGTCTATATTTTCTCTAACCAATTTAACAAGATAAATCCCACTCCCTCTCTCCAATTCTAGGATAAATACAAAAATAAGGAACTATAAAGACTTTCTGGGTTCTACTTTTTAAACAACTTTATTTTTAAGTTTGGAGATAAATATACACTCATGAAGCCAACACAATCTATGCTGTAATTTATCCATCACCTCCAAAAGTTTCCTCCTGCACTATTTATTTTTGTAGTCTCCATTAGTATGAATGAGATGCAAACAAATAAAAATCAGTCTAATGCTAAATGCTTTTGATGACATCATAGATGGTTGGTGTCTTAACTTGTGAAGAAATAGCTTAAGTCGATTCAGTGAGGCAGTGATTTAGATTTATTAAGTATTGTAACAGTTTGGTGAGTTAACTGTTAATTTATCAGCAAATTAACTTCATATATAAATCAATGAAGTCTTCCCCCCTCCCCCCGCCCCCAATGGTTTGGAGATAGTAGAAGCCCCTCTCCTCAAACCTGAGTATTTGTTTCATATCTAATTCTGAAAAGTTTAATGACATTCAGAATCTGATGCCCTGAAGTGTCAGATTTAGCCCCTGAATATGTAGGTCACATCCCATAACTGATTCTGTTGGGGTTTTCAAGATACACCTTACCTAAAAAACTGATGTTATGGATACCATATCTCAAGAAAAACCTTCCTTGTAATTCCACTAATGTAGTTCAGGGAATGGACAAATTTATATCTGACTAAAAGGAAGAAGAGGGAAAGGAATCTTTCACTTGGAATGAAGAAAACTAAGGAAGTGAAAAAGTAATCAAGAACTTCTAGGGGTGGCTCCACAGGGTAGAAGTTAGCACATCTGCTTTACACAGAGAATGTCTTGAGTTTGCTCCCCAGGTGGAGCCATGGACCAGGCTCCTCAGGCGCACCAGGCCCCCCAAGTGTGCCAAGTGGGCCAGGCGCACCAGGCCCTGGAGTGCACCCCGCGAGCGTGTGGGAGGAGATGCTCTGCCTTCAGAGATCCAGTCCTTAAAGGGAAATAGCAACATCCATAGGTCAGGGGTGGGAGGCGGGGAGGGAAGGCGGGGAGGGGAGGACAGGAATTAAAGAGGGGGAAAAAAGAAAGTTCTAAAAGCCATATTTAGGGTCAACCTACTTTAGATAGTCACCAAATGACCTAATTCTCAGAAGTTCATTTATTGAAAATGAGTGTCAAAAAAATTCCTCTGTTCCCAAAATAATGGAGTTAAAAACTACATTTTACAAGTACAGATTGAAAAATAGTTGCTTCCTCAAGAATCACCATAAATTCATGGGTTAATTTCCAGAAACTGTGATGTATGTGTTTATCAAACTGAGGATTTTAAACCACAGGGTAACCACATTCACACACGAAGAATCCTTTCCACCATTGTATATTCTATTTTGAGATTTAGAAATAAATGTTATAAGAATGTGTACAACCAATAATTTTCCAATAAAAATCCTCCCAAAGCACTGGAATCTTTTTTGATATGTGTTGTAGTTTGATTCTCTCAGATAGACTCAGACTGAGTTTAATGTTCAGGATGTTTATTAGAC
The DNA here is from genome assembly GCF_000151845.1 of Pteropus vampyrus. Classification (NCBI taxonomy): domain Eukaryota; kingdom Metazoa; phylum Chordata; class Mammalia; order Chiroptera; family Pteropodidae; genus Pteropus; species Pteropus vampyrus. Next base: position 12,435,125 of record NW_011888802.1, on the reverse strand, counting down.
AGTGCCCTTGGGACCAATACTTGTGGAATCAAGAGGGAAGAAGCAGAGGAGGGCAGAGGGAGAAATCAAGCTGGAATGCTGACCAGACAAACTTAACTGACCCCACTGAGAGCTAAGATGTTCCATGAGGGTTGTCTTGCCAATGGCCAGGCCTTTATACTTCCACCTTGATCAGCTGTTGCCTGTAGGGCGCCCCCAGAAATGCCAGTGGGTGAAGGCTGACCACTAGCAGCACTTGCAGCAGCTGGGGTAACAAGTCCTTGAAGGGAGATCTGGGTAGCACATCTCCATGTCCACCACAGTAGGTGTCACAGCTCCTGAGGGAGATAAGTAGGATGTACGGTAGCAGAAGGTTCTTGGTGATTACTGTTTAAGTCAAAATGACTGAGTAAGTGATTGTCCACAATACCCTGTGGTCTGAAAAACAGAGGGAGGTCCATGTATGGGAGATATCCTCATGCTCAAGGGTCAGCCCTGTTTTCATCTTTTCTAGGAAGCTATCTAAAATCACTCTCCATCCTAGGTACTCTTATACTTCTATAATACCCTGACTGCCCCTCAAGACTTGGTTTAACGTCCTGTTGTCGCCATCTTGAAATATTTAATTCTTAAGCAAAGGGCCTACTTTTTCTATTTTTCACTGAGCCCTGTAAATTATGTAACCTGCTCTGATTTAAACTGTGCCCTATGCATTTTTAAATTACATCTAGCGCAGTGTCTGTCACATAGTGTCTGTCACATAGCTCAATAAATGTTCGCTGAGTGACTGAGAAAATATCTTCCTTCTAAACTGTGTAATTTTAAGATTTTAAGAGGTAGCCTGCGGTAACAGCCCCGATTTTAGAGTCAGTCACCCACATCTACATGCCGGTTCTGTCTCTGCCACCTGCTAGTGATGTGTGTGTCCAACGAATGTGAAAGGAAAGCACCAACCAGCCTAAGGTGCCAGGGCGTTATACTGGTACCATCCTTGACAAAATGGGATATGGGCACCCTCTAGGCACATAACTTTAGTTACATGCCTGCGTAAGTGTCTCAACCTCTCTGAACCTCAGCTTCTTCATCTGTAAAATGGATATGATTGCTGCCCTGGCACCACTGCTTTGGTTGGGATGATTGATGAACTAAGAGCATCCAAAGAAATAGAAAGGGTGTAGGTCCCCTCTTCCAACAAGATCGGTGGGTGAAGGTAGGTTTGTAGACTGTAGAAGGTAAATTTGAGAAAGTCCTTATCTGATGGCAAAACAAACTGCTATTACTTCATACATAGTTAAAACAAGCACATGGGGAGGAGCGCAAGCTCTGGAGTTAGTTTTCCAGGTTCACACACTGGCTCCAATGTGCACTGGCTGTCTGCATTTAGATACGAGTTCTACTACCTGCTGCTTGTGGACTCTTATGGTTGGGAAGCACACCGTGCTTCAAACTCTTTGTAAAATTGAGATAGGGATAGTAATTTTCTTAGGGGGCTCTTGCAAAGATTAAATAGGACAGTGACGCAGTATATGATCTATTGGCTACTGCTGAGTCCGTGAAATGTTCGTAACTAGAAATTTCAAGAAAGCTAGAAACTTTTTAGTTGCTTGACATTGCCATGACATCCAAACTCAGGATTAATGGAATCTTGTTGAACAGGCTAGAGACTAGTTTGAGTATTGAACTCGCATGGTGAGCCACATGTAGCTTGAGCTACACACTAGCCATGCACAGTAAAATTGTTTATTAGTTTGCAATGGATCAAAATTTTTAAATAATTAAATAAATCTGACTCTTGGTGCCAGACAGTTGAGATGCACTGCTTTAGAACAATGCTGAATATATGGTTAGCTTTCAATAAACATTAGCCTCTATTAATTGTTACCATATCTGGCAAAAGTTATTATATGACATTTATGTTTAGAATTAGACCGCATACATTTTCAAGAGGCTTTACTACAAATTAGCAATATTTAGTAGCATTAAAAAGTTAAAAATAATCTGTTCAAGGTTAGATTTTTTTTTCTTAAGTCTGAAAAGGTATTTTAAAAAACAAAACAACACTGTCCATATGTTTACACACACTATATTCTTGAGTCTACAGCATGGTCTTGCTGGGAATACATCAGGCAACTTTAAAAAATCCTTTGGAAAATGTAAGGTTTTATGTATAAGCCGTTGATTTTCCTTTAAAAACAAAGAATATGGGTTATCTGAGCTTTTGCTTTTTAAATCTAATGTTCTAAGGAAAATAACTCCATTTTTTCAAAAACTAAAATAGCAGCATGTATTGAAAAGCTGAAAGAAACATACATTTATTTGAATTTAGAACTTTAATAACATTAATAAAAGGAATGACATGCTCAGCCCTGTAAGACCTCCATCAATACTCCAGGCCCATCGAACTTCCCTTGGGGGGTCAACATTGGGATTGTATGATTTTTTCAAGAAGAACCAAAATCAAGACAGATACACTAAGAATGTTTTACAAAAAGCTTACATTGGACAGTTCTGACCAACTTCAGTCTTTCACTCAGCAACAATGCTCATACACATAACCAATTTACAATAATCCATCCCAAAGGATGGAAGCTTTGGCTATTCCAAAACAGTATTTGATCCAAAAGTTAATCATATTTAATTTTGGAGGGCATTACGTGAAAAACATTTTTAAAATTAAAATTACAGATTATCTAGACAAAAATCAAAATGACTCCATGAGACAGTTTGTATCATGTTAGGAGTGTTGCACAAAAGAAGGGAACAGACGATACAGGATTGAAAATTTTAAAACTCCATTTTATAACAACGATTTTTTAAAAAGTCCTTGAGTCTATATTGATTCTAATAAGATAGATAATAGATAAAAGGAAAGCTCTTTTTTGCTGTACAATGCCAACTAATAGGTGTAGAGGGATTGACAGAAAACATACCAGGCTGTAGCCATCATTTTCACAAATCAGACAAAGTTCAGCACTACCTACTAAACATACCGTGAATGTCAGGGAGTGGAGACAGCATTTTCATCGACTGAAAGTATCTCCCCACATTAATTAGTTTGTAAGGGGGGAATTGTATCTTTAAAACGGAAAATCTAGCAGACACCGCCCTAACCAAGTGACCAGGATTAATTTAGCATTGCTGATAATGGACCAGCTGATCCCCTTGCCTCTTGATGTGTGAGGCAGTAACAACCCATCATAACTATGGTGCTCTGCCTCCATGCAAAAGTAAAAATAAAATAAAAATGAAATAAAAATAAAAAAGCATAGCCTAAATCAAATCAACAGTCCAACAAGCTCAAATAGAGGACATTCTACAAAACAACTGGCCTGTGCTCTTTAAAAATGTCAGTGACAAAGGTTGAGGAAGTGTTTCAGATTATATGGAAACTGACAAGACAAGACAATTGAATGCATTGTGTGATCCTGGATCAAAAACAAAACAAAACAAAACGCAATAAGGACAGTACTGAGACAAATGGTAAAATTTGGATGAGAGTTATATAGTAAAAGAGTTATATCAATATAAAATTTCCTGAATTTACTTATTATACCACGGTTGTGTAAGAATATGTTCTTAGGAAATACACACTGATGTATTTAGTGGTGAAAGGTTGTGATGTCTACAGATTATTCTCAAATGGTTCAGTAAAAGTGATTATATATATGTATATGTTACATA